>NC_079214.1:1827951-2077951 GCF_029633865.1 Lampris incognitus | reverse complement strand
CTGGGGCCACGGATCTCAGGCGGGTGGCCTGAGGGCTGGACCGACATATGCAACCGATCTGGAGGGCGACCAGGACACAGAACTGATGGGCGGAGCAGCTCTGGCGGACAGGCAGGTGGATGACCTGGAGGCCAGTGATGTGGATGGGCGAGCTGCTCGGGAATCCAGCGGCATGGACTGGACACCTTCTACATCTGATCTAGTTCTTCTCTCAGCCCTTGGTATTTCTCTAGTTTCTCATGTTCTGATGTTTCCGTCACTCGGGATTGCTACATCGATCACTACTGCTGTGTTTTCCTTGTCGAGCACCATAATGTCTGGTTGGTTAACTGCATCTGCTTGTCAGTCTGGAACTTGAAGTCCCACAGGATCTTATATCTGCCATTCTCAACCACCTTTGGCGGTATCTACCATTTGGACTTGGGGACTTCCAGTCTGTATTTATTACCGATGTTCCTGTATACTACCCCAGCCACTTGGTTTTGCCTTTCAGTGTATGCTTTCCTAGCTAGCATTTTGCACCCTGCCACTAAGTGCTGGAGTGTCTCAGGGGTGTCTTTGCACAGCCTTCCTCTTGGGTCTTACCTGGTGTGGTAGACCCCTGCCTAAACTGATCTGGTCCTGAGTGCCTGTTCTTGTGCTGCTATGATCAGACCCTCTGTGCTGCCCTTCAATCCAGCCTTTTCTAGCCACTGGCAGGATTTGTTGACATCAGCCACATCTTCTATTTGTCAATGATACATCCCACGGAGGGGCTTAGTCTTCATGATACCTCCTCTTCTTCCTCCCCACTCTCTGTCTTCTGCTGCCTGAGGTACTCACTCAGCAGTTTGTCTTGGGGGATCCTCTTTCTGATATACTCGTAGATGTTCCTTGTTTCATCGTGGATAGTGACCCTGACACTCACTAACCCCCGGTCCCCAACTTTTCAGTTATTGCACAGTCTCAGGCTGCTGGACTTCAGTTGGAGCCCTCCGTGCATTGTGAGGAGTTTCCGTGTCCTGATATCTGTTGCCTTTATCTCCTCCTTTGGCCAGATTATTATTCCAGCTGGATATCTGATGACTGGTAGGGCATTATGTGTTGATAGCTTGGATCTTATTCTTCCCATTGAGATGGCTCCTCAGGACCTCCTCTGGAGGTATTTGGCTGTAGCTGACCTCCTTGCTGCCTCCTCGTGGTTTCCATTTGCCTGTGAAAGTACCCAAGTACTTGTAACTGTCCTGTTATCCTGCCACCTGGTAATTCAACCCCTTCAGTGCTCGCCACCTTACCTCTTTCCACCATTCATTTGCACTTGTCCAGTCCAAATGACATCCTGATGTCATCACTGTAGATCCTGGTGAGGTGGATCAGCGAGCCAATATCTCACTGATTACTGGAATACACCTTGATTTCATCCATGTATAGGAGGTGGCTGATGGTAAGTCCACTTCTGAACCTGTATTCATATCCACTCTTTGTGACGATCTGGCTGAGGGGGTTCAGGCCTCTGCAGAACAGCAGTGGGGATAGTGCATCACCTTGGTATTTGCCACATTTTTTTTTATATTTTATTTTCAGTTTTTCGGTTTTATATTCAAGACAAACACTAGATAAAACAAAACAAAACAAAAAATAACAGACAAAAAACAAAAACAACAAAAAGGATAAAAAAAGGTGCCAGACATATATAGGTATATAGTATAACTTTGTTGACAGCTGTTTTCAAGAAATTACACAGGTATTACAAGAGTACAGATAAAAGCTAAAGAGTACTGGGTTGCATCACTACAGACTGTAATTAAACATTATTTTTCTTTTAGATAGTCACTGAATGGACCCCATATGCTCAGGAATCTACTGGGCACTTTAGATTTATGGAAGCATATTCTCTCCACCTGTATGATTATGATAATTTCCTTGAGCCATTTCTGAAAGCAGGGGGGCGTAAGTGATTTCCAATCTAATAGGATCATTTTCTTGGCAGCTACCATGCCAACCATCAATGCCGATTGTTCCTCAGCTGTATAGCTTAAAGCAGACTCTGAGCATCCAAAGAGTGCCAGCTCTGGATCAGGAGGAATGTCCCTTTCATAGATTCTGGAGAACCACTGGAATATTTCACACCAAAATTTGTATAAGTGAGGGCAGAGCCAGAAAAGATGCGTGAGAGAACCTTCTTCAATTTTGCATCTATCATACAGTGGAGAAACAGATGGGTAAATTTTGTGTAGCTTGGTCTTTGAATAGTGGCGTCTATGGATGACTTTGAATTGGATCAGTTTATATCTGACATTGATCGAGCAAGTTTGGATTCTAGTCAAACCTTCATTCCAAATGTCATCAGACACTTTAAGATTCAGCTCAGTGGGCCAGGCTTCCTTCAGATGGTTAGCAGATACAGAGGTGGTAAACAGACACACAAAGCGAGATATGAGATGTTTAGAGTCTGGAGGAAGCTGCAGGAGGTCATAGAATGGGCAATTCTCTGGCCTGTTTTCAAAATTTGGAATTTAGTCTTTGACATAATGCCTAATTTGGAGATAACGAATGAAGTGGGATTTAGGGGTGTTACATTTTGTTTTCAACTGATTAAATGATGCAAACTTTTTATCTACATGTAAATCTCCAAGGGTCGCAATACCCCTGTCCCTCCAGGCAGCATACATATGAAATGGTTATCCAGTTACCTAAATAATAGGAACCAATATGTGCAACTTAATAATTATGCATCACAATTAAGTGTGGAGTTCCTCAAGGCTCAGTGCTGGGGCCATTGTTGTTTATTTTGTACATTAATAATATATGTGAGGTTTCAAAAACACTAAAAATAATGTTTTTTGCAGATGACACAGACCTACTTTGCAGTGGAGATGACCTGGAACAACGTTTGGATACAGTAGGAAATGAATTGAAGAAACTAAAGAGTTGGTTTGATTCAAATAAACCAACACTAAATCTAAGCAAAACGAAATTCATAATATTTGGGAATTGGTTAACAAACTCAAACAAGAAGCTCATGATAAATGATGTAGAATCGAAAAATTGTCGGGAATCAAATTTCTTGGTGTAAAAAGAGAAAATAAATTATGTTGGAAGCCACATATAAATTATATTAAAGTGAAAATATCAAAGTCAATTGCAATACTATATAAAGCCAAAGATCTCCTGCATCAGCCAGCACTATACACCTTGTACTGCTCCTTCATACCTCCATACATCACCTCCTGTGTGGAGGTGTGGGGCAACACATACAAAACAAACACACATGCAATGTTCATCCTTCAAAAAAGAGCCATAAGAAATGTAGACAAAACCACTTACAGAGAGCCTCCAAACTCACTCTTTATCACACTGAAAGCACTACAATTTAAGGATTTGGTTGACTTCAAAACAATTCAAATCATGTACAGAGTAAAAAATCAGCAGTTACCAAACTGTGTCCAGAAGTTGTTCCAGATGAGGGAAAGTGAACGAGATCTCAGAGGAACATGTAGTATATTCAAAAAACAACCAGTGAGGACAAATGCAAAACTTCACTGTATATCCATCAAAGGAGTCAATCTATGGAACAACTGTTGAAAAGAAATGACGATGTGGACATCAAAAAGTAAGTTTAAACAACTCTTTAAAAACAACATCTTGAACAGATGTAGGATGGATGAACAAAGAGGAGGTGATCTGGAATAACATGACATGATACGTGGCGTGTAAGGTGCCTTGTTTCACTTGTGCTGGTTTGTTTATGTGGAGCTCTATGCATTGGCATTTCTTTTCTTTTTCCCACTTTTGTCTTGAAAGTTTTGCTTTGGTTTGATTTGATTGATAAAGTGTAAGAAAGGGGTAGGACCAGAAAAGTTCTTCACTTCATCCTACACCCTTTTCCAACATGGTCCAGTTATTACTTGTGCTGTTACAGAGAGTTTGCAAAATAAGTTTACTATTATTTCCATTTGTTCTTGTATTCCTGCCTGTGTGTTTTATTTTGGTATTTTAGCATGTTCGACATAAACGAAACGAAGTGTGGACATGTGTATGAAGTGTGGACGTACTATGAAGTGTGGCCATAAGTATGATGTGCACAGCTGATGGTACCACATATTCAGTTTACATGATTTAGTTTTGAGACGTTTAATTATTTGCTTGAAATGTATTTGAATGTCAGATGGAAACACGACTCAGATCTGATGTTCCCTTCTCCCTCTTCTCTTTCCCCTCCTTCTCTTCTTCTCCTCCTTCTTCTCTTCTCCTCCTCCTTCTCCTCCTTCTCATCTCATTCTCCTCCTTCTCTTCTCCGTCTTCTCCTTCTCCTCCGCTTCTCTTCTTCTGTAGGTGAACAGATGGGTCGCTTTCAAGTTGTGTGAGATAGGTGAGCTATATACATATATCTATATATTATATATATTGTGTGTATATGAGGATGTGAAGCCAGTATGTCCATGCTGTGCAGTATATTGCAGTAGTACATGTATCTCAGTGTACAGTCAGGTCATTAGGTTAAATAGCAGCATCTCCATGCAGATGTATGGTGATTTGAAGTTTTACTATGTAAGTTTTACTATGTAAGTTGTACTATGTAAGTTATACTATATAAGTTATAATATGTAGGTTTTACTATGTAAGTTGTTCTATGTAAGTTTTACTATGTAAGTTATACTATATAAGTTATAATATGTAGGTTTTACTATGTAAGTTTACTATGTAAGTTATACTATATAAGTTATAATATGTAAGTTGTATTATGTAAGTTATACTATTTAAGTTATAATATGTAAGTTATACTTCCATCCATCATATTAACCACTTATGCGTCTCCCAGGGTCATAGTATAACTTAAATAGTAAGTTATACTATGCAAGTTATACCATGCAAGTTATAATATGTAAGTTATACTATGTAAGTTATACTATGCAAGTTATACTATGTAAGTTATACCATGTAAGTTATACTATGTAAGTTATACTATGCAAGTTATACTATGTAAGTTATACTATCCAAGTTATACTATGTAGATTATACTATGCAAGTTATAATATGTAAGTTATACTATGTAAGTTATAATATGTAAGTTATACTATGTAGATTATACTATGCAAGTTATAATATGTAAGTTATACTACAAACCCCAATACCAGTGAAGTTGGGACGTTGTGTAAAACGTGAATAAAAACAGAGTACAATGATTTGCAAATCCTTTTCCACCTATATTCAGTTGAATACACTACAAAGACAAGATAATTAATGTCCAAACTGATAAACTTTATTGTTTTTTGCAAATATTCCCTCATTTTGAATTTGATGCCTGCAACACGTTCCAAAGAAGCTGGGACAGGGGCAACAAAAGACTGGGAAAGTTGAGGAATGCTCAAAAACCACCTGTCTGGAACATTCCACAGGTGAACAGGTTAACTGGAAACAGGTGAGTGTCCTGATTGGGTATAAAAGGAGCATCCCCGAAGAAAGGCTCAGTCGTTCACAAGCAAGGATGGGGCGAGGGTCACCACTTTGTGAACAACTGCGTGAGCAAATAGTCCAACAGTTTAAGAACAACTTTTCTCAACGTACAACTGCAAGGAATTTAGGGTTTCATCATCTCTAGTCCATAATATCATCACAAGATTCAGAGAATCCCGAGAAATCTCTGCACGTAAGCGGCAAGGCCCAAAACCAACACTGAATGCCCGTGACCTTCGACCCCTCAGGCGGCACTGCATTAAAAACCGACATCATTGTGTAAAGGATATGACCACGTGGGCTCAGGAACACTTGGGAAAACCATGGTCAGTTAACACAGTTGGTCGCTACATCTACAAGTGCAAGTTAAAACTCTCCCATGCAAAGCCAAAGCCAGATATCAACACCACCCAGAAACGCCGCCGGCTTCTCTGATCCTGAGCTCCTCTGAGATGGACTGACGCCAAGTGGACAAGTGTGCTGTGGTCTGACGAGTCCACATTTCCCATTGCTTTTGGAAATCATGGACGTGGTGTCCTCCGGGGTAATGAGGAAAAGGACCATCCAGATTGTTATCAGCCCAGAGTCCAAAAGCCAGCATCTGTGATGGTATGGGGGGGGGTGTTAGTGCCCATGGCATCATGGGTAACTTGCACATCTGTGAAGGCACCATTAATGCTGAAAGGTACATACAGGTTTTGGAGCAACATGTGCTGCCATCCAAGCGACGTCTTTTTCAGGGACGTCCCTGCTTATTTCAGCAAGACAATGCCAAGCCACATTCTGCAGGTGTTACACCAGCGGGGCTTCGTAGTAAAAGAGTGCGGGTACTGGACTGGCCTGCCTGCAGTCCAGACCTGTCTCCCATTGAACATGTGTGGAGCATCATGAAGCGCACAATACGACAACGGAGACCCCGGACTGTTGAGCAACTGAAGTCGTACATCAGCGAGAATGGGAAAGAATTCCACCTACAAAGCTTCAGCAAGTAGTGTCCTCAGTTCCCAAACGCTTATTGAGTGTTGTTAAAAGGAAAGGTGGTGTAACACAGTGGTGAACATGCCCCTGTCCCAGCTTCTTGGGAACGTGTTGCAGCATCACATTCACAATGAGGGAATATTTGCAAAAAAAACAATAAAGTTTATCAGTGTGAACATTAAATCATTTGATCAGCCACAGCATGAAGATATGGGAAAGAGTAATAGAAGCTAGGTTAAGAGGAGAGGTGATGATCAGCGAGCAGCAGTATGGCTTCATGCCATGAAAGAGCACCACAGATGCGATGTTTGCTTTGAGAATATTGATTGAGAAGTATAGAGAAGGCCAGAAAGAGTTGCATTGTGTCTTTGTAGATTTAGAGAAAGCATACGACAGGGTGCCGAGAGAGGAGGTGTGGTATTGTATGAGGAAGTCAGGAGTTGCAGAGAAGTATGTAGGAGTGGTGCAGGATATGTATGAGGGAAGTGTGACAGTGGTGAGGTGTGCGGTTGGAATGACAGATGGGTTCAAGGTGGAGGTGGGATTACATCAAGGATCGGCTCTGAGCCCTTTCTTGTTTGCAATGGTGATGGACAGGTTGACGGACAAGATCAGGCAGGAGTCTCCATGGACGATGATGTTCACAGATGACATTGTGATCTGTAGTGAGAGTAGGGTGCAGGTGGAGGAGAGCCTGGAGAGGTGGAGGTATGCATTGGAGAGAAGAGGAATGAAAGTCAGTAGGAGCAAGACGGAATACCTATGCGTGAATGAGAGAGAGGACAGTGGAATGGTGAGGATGAAAGGAGTGGAGGTGACGAAGGCGTATGAGTTTACATACTTGGGGTCAACTGTCCAAAGTAACGGGGAGTGCAGGAGAGAGGTGAAAAAGAGAGTGCAGGCAGGGTGGAGTGGGTGGAGAAGTGTTTCAGGAGTGATGTGCGACAGAAGGGTACCAGCAAGAGTTAAAGGGAAGGTTTACAAGATGGTTGTGAGACCAGCTATGTTATATGGTTTGGAGACAGTGGCACTGATGAAAAGACAGGAGGTGGAGCTGGAGGTGGCAGAGATGAAGATGATAAGATTTTCACTGGGAGTAACGAAGAAGGACAGGATTAGGAAGGAGTATATTAGAGGGACAGCTTAGGTTGGACGGTTTGGAGACAAAGCAAGAGAGACAAGATGGAGATGGTGTGGACATGTGTGGAGGAGAGATGCTGGGTATACTGGGAGAAGGATGCTGAATATGGAGCTGCCAGGGAAAAGGAGAAGAGGAAGGCCAAAGAGGAGGTTTATGGATGTGGTGAGGGAGGACATGCAGGTGGCTGGTGTGACAGAGGAAGATGCAGAGGACAGGAAGAGATGGAAACGGATGATCCGCTGTGGCGCCCCCTAACGGGAGCAGCCGAAAGTAGTAGTAGTGTGAACATTAAATATCTTATCTTTGTGGTGTATTCAATTGAATATAGGTCAGGTATACACATACACACACTTATACACACACACATATACACACACATATATACACACATAGAAACACATATACACACATACACACACACATATACACATATACACACATACACACACACATATACACATACACACACACATATACACATATACACACATACACATATACACACACATACAAACATATACACATATATACACACACAGGAGAGTTATTTTCATTTTATCACGACTGCTTCATGCTAGTTGCTGTGGTGGATTGCTGCGAATTTCCATTTAATGTGTGTGTGTGTGTGTGTGTGTGTGTGTGTGTGTGTGTGTGTGTGTGTGTGTGTGTGTGTGTGTGTGTGTGTGTGTGTGTGTGTGTGTGTGTGTGTGTGTGTGTGTGTCTTCCAGAAAAGACACGCTCGTTTGTTGCCACAGAACGAAGCTTTACTGTCAAGATGTTCACCTTCCAGTTCTTCACTCTCTTCTCTTCCCTC
Organism: Lampris incognitus; assembly: GCF_029633865.1. Taxonomy (NCBI): domain Eukaryota; kingdom Metazoa; phylum Chordata; class Actinopteri; order Lampriformes; family Lampridae; genus Lampris; species Lampris incognitus. The sequence goes on along the minus strand of NC_079214.1, from coordinate 2,069,582 downwards.
TTCTATGTGGCGTTCTTCCTGGGCAGGTATCCAACCACACAACCTGCCACGCAACCTGCCACACAACCTGCCACGCAACCTGCCACACAACCTGCCACACAATCTGCTACACAACCTGCTACGCAACCTGCCACACAACCTGCCACACAATCTGCTACGCAACCTGCCACACAACCTGCCACACAATCTGCTACACAACCTGCCACACAACCTGCCACACAAACTGCCATACAACCTGCCACGCAACCTCCCATGCAACCTACCACACAATCTGCCACACAACCACACAACCTACCACACAAGCAGCCTCTGCTGCTGTGCTGCTGGCGGGTCACAGGTCTCTCGTGGGTAAAGTCAAGCTGGTTTTGGCCTCATGTTCTTTCACCCAGCATCACCGCTTTCAGTCACATTCGGTCATACTGTTTGTACTGGGAGCTGTACAAACAGTATACAACCAGTATAACTGGTACAACCAGTATACAACCAGTATAACTTGTACAACCAGTATACAACCAGTATAACTGGTACAACCAGTATACAACCAGTATAACTGGTACAACCAGTATACAACCAGTATAACTGGTACAACCACTACAACAGTATACAGCCATGGTTGTGCTGGCTCTATACTGGTGTACAACCAGTACAACCGGTATACAGCCATGGTTGTGCTGGCTCTATACTGGTGTACAACCAGTACAACCGGTATACAGCCATGGTTGTGCTGGCTCTATACTGGTGTACAACCAGTACAACCGGTATACAGCCATGGTTGTGCTGGCTCTATACTGGTGTACAACCAGTACAACCGGTATACAGCCATGGTTGTGCTGGCTCTATACTGGTGTACTACCAGTACAACCGGTATACAGCCATGGTTGTGCTGGCTCTATACTGGTGTACTACCAGTACAACCAGTCATCTTTACGGTTGGCTGTTTAGAAACGCCACTCAAGACTACTGGATGAAGAGCGAGCTGCTCCAGCTGCTGCAGTCAACATCTGGAGACATCTGTGTGCAGGCTCCTCCCACACGTCGCCTGGCTGTCTGAACAGAGCTGGTGACTTGTGTGGTCTGTGACCGGGGTGTAGTACATGTCATAGCACATGTCATAGCACATGTCATAGGACATGTCATAGCACATGTCATAGCACATGTCATAGCACATGTCATAGCACATGTCATAGGACATGTCATAGGACATGTCATAGCACATGTCACGACCTGTCATTTGCAGTGGATAAATCCCACAAGAGCACGTTTGGTAATATGGACAAAACATAAATACAGCGTTTTTGTTCAAGTTGCTTGTCTGTGGATGTGGCTTTAATATTTGTCAAAGACAGTCCCTCCTCTTCCCCAGGATAAACGGGCATCCGGGAAACTACGTGCGCATCGCGGGGTGGAGACTGGAAGAAGTGAGTACTTAGGAAGATGTGGTTCTACATGGTGAACTGGATTCAAGGTTCTTGGTAACACCTCAAAGCCAAAAGCAGGCAGAAACAAACATTCAAAGTATTTCAAAATGAAAGTTTCATACTGAAGTGATTATTGGGCCATGGGTCGTTTAGCGGTCTACTCCATGGCCAGCGGAGTGGGCCGCTACACGACCTGGACGCCCCGCAGATGTTTGTTTGAATGGTTAATGCAGTTTTGTTGTGGAAGATAAATTCAGCAAAGGTATTCTATATTTCCATCACGCCAGTCTTCCTTTTCCTTGCAGCAGTGGTCCAGAGGCTGGTGCCAGCTCTCTGGCGACTGGGAAATACTCATTGTGGTTGCGTCAGCCCTGGGATTCAGTACAGAATCCCAGCTATCAGCCTGCCCAGTGTTCCTCAGTCAGTCCACCCCTGAAAACTGCATGTCTTGTTGTCGCTGGCAGCTGTGTGTAGAGCTTGACAAGACATGAAATAACTCCTTATTTCCTCTCTTCTCTTCACATTTGCCGTGTCCAAGTGTCACCCCAGCGGCTGTCTGACAGACCTCTTCATCCAGATGGCGATCATCATGTTGCTGAAACAGACGCTGAACAACATCTTTGAGTTCACCGTGCCGTGCGTAGAATGCTCAGTCTCTAGATTCTCTCTTTAGATTCATTCAAACCATCAACGGGGCCGGATCCCGGACTTTGACCCTGGCCACCCCACTCCACTGACAAAGCATTAGTTAGGGGGGTCTTTATTCCTGCATTCTGTGGAATTTTTACGCAAGTAAATCACAAAATAATGAGCCAACAAAATAATTTCCACACCTATAAACAACTGTGTAGCTTTCCTCAAGTAAGTTAATGCTCTCACTTGAGCCTTGGACTGAAACGTGTGCTATAGTGTACATGGAACTTGCAGACCTAGTGGCTTTACAAACCACGCATCTGTGATTTTATTTTCTAGATCACTGATGCACTAACATCCAGAGCCACACACTCACGTGTTCTTGCCGGAGCCAGGCTAGACACATGGAATAAACTATACCAACACCGTAGTCCCGCTAGTCATCGTGGTTAGTCCCCGTCGTCCTCCGTCTTACTGCTTCACAGCTGCTCTGGGGGCTGTGGTGGCTCTGGATCTGCTGCTCTGGATCTACTGCTCTGCCCTGGGCCTCGTGTCTGGTGTCACTGCTGGGCTCACTACCATGTCGTTCACCGCTGGTACTTGGGCCCAGTGGCGGCCTCGGGCTGTTGGAGGGGCAGGGGCAAAAAAATAACAAGGGCACCAGGTGTATGTGGTGGGGCACCAGCATGCAGAAAGACATGATGCGTTTATGGTGAAACCCTTAAAACCCTGGTTAAGATGAAAATGGTTTCATGATGTGGGTAGAAGTACTGCACCTCTGTATTAAAACACAAGGGGAACTATTTACATTTGTCTCATAAAGACACGTGTGATGACGTCAGTGCGAGCGAGCTGTAGGTTATATATAGAGGAGCTTAGCCAGAGTGGAGCAATCAGGGTAGAATTCTTTTGGTCATGTGTTTGTATATATCAGTGACCTCGCCTGGGTCAGCTGGGATGTCCCTGTCACTGGATAGCCGTAGATCTGAGCACCTGCCTTCCCCACATCTCTTCCTGAGCTGGGTCTTCATTAGCTTCAGTTTAGAGCATGGCTGCTCTCCTGAAGTGGTTGTCACTGGCAATGTGGCCTACGTTTTAGGAGCTTGGTCAGCATAGGGGAAGTTGTGTCCACATTGTTGACTTTAAGGCACCTTTGTCAACTGGAAGAGCACCCTAGAGGGCACTTACCACACTTTATACACTGGACATGCACCCTAGAGGGCAGCTCATCGTGTTTTGTCTACCATAGGAGCATGCAAGAGGGCACTTCTGAGGCATTTTTTCAAACATGACCCCTGAGTCCACCCGTGCTGGGGCCATCCATGAGACTGCTGTCTCCACTGGTGGTGGCAGTGGCAAACAAATTGCTGCATCTACTTGGAGAGATTTCAATGTCTTTTCCCTCAGCCTTTCAACGCCACCTTTATGTTCTTTGCCTTGTTTGTTATTCGTTTTCAGTTTCAGCGATGTGGAGTGAATTAGTTGGTGAGTCTGACTGGCAACAGGCATGGAAAGGTGCGGGACAGACCCATGTGGAGCAAAATTAACTGGGAAGGGGAGTTATGGAGACGTACAACTGTTGGGGAGGAGAGCATAGCCTGTCAGATGTAGGCACCTCCACCCCACCCCCATGTGGCCAGTAGGCCGCAGCCCTATGGGCTAGTCAAGTTTAGGTACATACCAGTCGATTTTCCACTTTGTTTTTATCTTTATTTTAATGTTTTGTGTTGTATCGACCCAATTGTCAAGCACCCACAGGGAAAATGTCCATTACCCTGATGGTCAGCCTGATGGTCCGCTTGATGGTCAGGCTGATGGTCCGCCCCACGGTCCACTTGATGGTCCGCCCCACGGTTCACTTGATGGTCCGCCCGATGGTCTGCTTGATGGCCCGCATGATGCCCAGCTTGATGGTCTGCCTGATGGTCAGCCTGATGGTCGGCTTGATGGGCAGCCTGATGGTCCGCCCGATGGTCTGCTTGATGGTCAGGCTGATGGTCCGCCCGACGGTCCACTTGATGGTCAGCCCGATGGTCCGCCTGATGGTCTGCTTGATGGCCCGCATGATGCCCAGCTTGATGGTCTGCCTGATGGGCAGCCTGATGGTCGGCTTGATGATCAACCCGACTGTGGGCTTGATGGTCAGCATAGTGGGCCGCTTGATGGTCTGCTTGATGGTCAGCCTGATGGGTGCGCTTGATGGTCAGCCTGATGGTCAGCCTGCCCCTGACCATCAAGCCTCAATAAGTAAATGACAAGTTTAAAGTCCAGGTCAGAGCATGTGAAAGGATAATCCAGAATTTTATATAGTTTATATATTTCCATCAATATGACTTATCATTTTACTCACCAGCTTCATTTTGTAGATTTTGGACATGGGACCACCTCTGGACTCAGCTTTACAATGGTGTCTTATGGGAAAACTGAACACAAGTGTCAGACAAGTCCACTTTAACCCAATTATCTAGACCACATATTTGGAAGTGAAACCAAAATTAAAGTTAAAAGTTATCTGAAATGTCCAGTAGTGGAAATGGGGGGGGGGGGTTTCGACCGACCTCTCTGGTCCCAAGAGACCTTAGAGTTATCCCTGGGCTTCCTTCAGGCTGGGGGATTTGGAGAATTACCCAACAGTCTGACTGGTTTCTCAGCTTGGGCTGCTGCTGCTGCGTCTCCTATATGTGCTGATTCAGGCTACCAGACAAGGGAAGGGCTGCCGCACCAGGCCAAGGAGGTTTGAGACTGGCTTGTTACACAGTGCCAGGCAGGGCGCCGTGCCAGGCCAAGGAGGTTTGAGACTGGCTTGTTACAAGGCACCAGGCAGGGCACCGCACCAGGCCAAGGAGGTTTGAGACTGGCTTGTTACAAGGCACCAGGCAGGGCGCCGTGCCAGGCCAAGGAGGTTTGAGACTGGCTTGTTACAAGGCACCAGGCAGGGCACCGCACCAGGCCAAGGAGGTTTGAGACTGGCTTGTTACAAGGCACCAGGCAGGGCACCGCACCAGGCCAAGGAGGTTTGAGACTGGCTTGTTACAAGGCACCAGGCAGGGCACCGCACCAGGCCAAGGAGGTTTGAGACTGGCTTGTTACAAGGCACCAGGCAGGGCGCCGTGCCAGGCCAAGGAGGTTTGAGACTGGCTTGTTACAAGGCACCAGTCAGGGCGCCGTGCCAGGCCAAGGAGGTTTGAGACTGGCTTGTTACAAGGCACCAGGCAGGGCGCCGTGCCAGGCCAAGGAGGTTTGAGACTGGCTTGTTACACAGCGCCAGGCAGGGCACCGTGCCAGGCCAAGGAGGTTTGAGAATGGCTTGTTACAAGGCACCAGGCAGGGCGCCGTGCCAGGCCAAGGAGGTTTGAGACTGGGTTGTTACACAGCGCCAGGCAGGGCGCCGTGCCAGGCCAAGGAGGTTTGAGACTGGCTTGTTACAAGGCACCAGGCAGGGCGCCGTGCCAGGCCAAGGAGGTTTGAGACTGGCTTGTTACAAGGCACCAGGCAGGGCGCCGTGCCAGGCCAAGGAGGTTTGAGAATGGCTTGTTACAAGGCACCAGGCAGGGCGCCGTGCCAGGCCAAGGAGGTTTGAGACTGGCTTGTTACAAGGCACCAGGCAGGGCACCGCACCAGGCCAAGGAGGTTTGAGACTGGCTTGTTACAAGGCACCAGGCAGGGCGCCGTGCCAGGCCAAGGAGGTTTGAGACTGGCTTGTTACAAGGCACCAGGCAGGGCACCGCACCAGGCCAAGGAGGTTTGAGACTGGCTTGTTACAAGGCACCAGGCAGGGCGCCGTGCCAGGCCAAGGAGGTTTGAGACTGGCTTGTTACACAGTGCCAGGCAGGGCACCGTGCCTGGCCAAGGAGGTTTGAGACTGGCTTGTTACAAGGCACCAGGCAGGGCACCGCGCCAGGCCAAGGAGGTTTGAGACTGGCTTGTTACAAGGCACCAGGCAGGGCGCCGTGCCAGGCCAAGGAGGTTTGAGACTGGCTTGTTACAAGGCACCAGGCAGGGCACCGTGCCAGGCCAAGGAGGTTTGAGACTGGCTTGTTACACAGCGCCAGGCAGGGCGCCGTGCCAGGCCAAGGAGGTTTGAGACTGGCTTGTTACAAGGCACCAGGCAGGGCACCGTGCCTGGCCAAGGAGGTTTGAGACTGGCTTGTTACAAGGCACCAGGCAGGGCACCGCACCAGGCCAAGGAGGTTTGAGACTGGCTTGTTACAAGGCACCAGGCAGGGCACCGCACCAGGCCAAGGAGGTTTGAGACTGGCTTGTTACAAGGCACCAGGCAGGGCACCGCGCCAGGCCAAGGAGGTTTGAGACTGGCTTGTTACAAGGCACCAGGCAGGGCGCCGTGCCAGGCCAAGGAGGTTTGAGACTGGCTTGTTACAAGGCACCAGGCAGGGCGCCGTGCCAGGCCAAGGAGGTTTGAGACTGGGTTGTTACACAGTGCCAGGCAGGGCACCGTGCCTGGCCAAGGAGGTTTGAGACTGGCTTGTTACAAGGCACCAGGCAGGGCGCCGTGCCAGGCCAAGGAGGTTTGAGACTGGCTTGTTACAAGGCACCAGGCAGGGCACCGTGCCAGGCCAAGGAGGTTTGAGACTGGCTTGTTACAAGGCACCAGGCAGGGCGCCGTGCCTGGCCAAGGAGGTTTGAGACTGGCTTGTTACAAGGCACCAGACAGGGCACCGTGCCAGGCCAAGGAGGTTTGAGACTGGGTTGTTACAAGGCACCAGGCAGGGCACCGTGCCAGGCCAAGGAGGTTTGAGACTGGCTTGTTACAAGGCACCAGACAGGGCACCGTGCCAGGCCAAGGAGGTTTGAGACTGGCTTGTTACAAGGCACCAGGCAGGGCACCGTGCCAGGCCAAGGAGGTTTGAGACTGGCTTGTTACAAGGCACCAGGCAGGGCACCGTGCCAGGCCAAGGAGGTTTGAGACTGGCTTGTTACAAGGCACCAGGCAGGGCGCCGTGCCAGGCCAAGGAGGTTTGAGACTGGGTTGTTACAAGGCACCAGGCAGGGCCCCTCCACATGTATGGTGTGTCTCTTGCAGGCTCTGGCGCGGGAGTTTGTGATTTTAAACTAGCAGGCCGCATGTCAGTTCTGTATCAAGTGCTTGTTTTTTATCTTAAAACCAAAATGTTCACATTCGACTTGATGTGACACGATGCACGACACAGGTTATGACAATATTGCGCCTGTGATATGAATGTGGTTGGTCACTTTACAAGTATGTTCAGTGGTCCATGAAGGTTGTAGGCTAGACGTGTGCTTTATGTGTGTAACCATGGTAGGACGCCTGTGTTATTCACCTTGTAAAACACGTTCAAATTCTCTGCTGTTTGGTGTAGCGGTGGTGTAGCGGTGGTGCAGCGGTGGTGCAGCGGTGGTGTAGCGGTGGTGCAGCGGTGGTGTAGCGGTGGTGCAGCGGTGGTGTAGCGGTGGTGTAGCGGTGGTGCAGCGGTGGTGCAGCGGTCTAGGCGTCGGCTTGGTGTCGATGCAGGTGCCCACTGGGGACCGGGGTTCGCGCCCCGGTCTCGTCAGATCCGGCTATGGCCGGACTCGATGAAGCAGCAGTAATGGGCAGCGCTGTCTTGGGAGGGGGCGGAGTCGGCTTGTGTTCGTCACATGAATGCGTCTCTGGGTGTGTGTGTGTGTGGGTGGGGGGGGGGGGTCTCCTTCCAGACTGCCGGCCGGAGAGATGCAGTTGGCGATCGCGTTCAGTACGAGGGTTGGTGAGCTAAAAAAAAAAAAGGGATCGATTGGCCACTAAATTGGGAGAAAAAAGGGAAAAATCAGAAATACATTTTAATAAAATTCACTGCGGTTCAGGGTTCTCTGGTAAAAATGGCACTGAGGTTTTAACAACCCCCCCCCCCACAAACACACACGTTTGCGTGACACAATGCAACTTGGATAGAAAAACCCCCATAAAAACTATGCTATTGCCAGATGTGATGCCTTTCTTTTTTTTGTAAGATTATTTTTTCGGCATTTTATTTCAATGGTGACAGTAGAGAGACAGGAAAGGCAGAGGAGAGAGAGGGGATGACCTGCAGCGAAGGGCCTGGGCTGGATTTGAAGGACTCGGCCTTATGTGGTACCACTCTACCAGGTGAGCCACCAGGGTGCCCCAGTGATGCCTTTTTAGAAAAACTGGCCCTCTCCCCGCCTCTGCCGTACACGTCTTTCCACGGCTGGAGATGTTCGATATGATCAGGTGGTGGATGACGTTGCTGAGCTACTTCCTGGTTCACCCTGCAGGAAGTAGCAGCCTATACTTACCGTAGGTACTAGTAACAGCCATAAACTCGCCAGCCAGCACCTTAGAGAATTCATAGATGATGGACAGTCATGGACACAGTCTGACTGAGACACTAGGGGGCTTTGTTGTTTAAAGGACATGTTTAAGACTCTTGTTCACTTGTCCCATAAGACACCGTTACAAAGCTGAGTCCAGCAATGGTCCTGTGTCCAAAGTCTACAAAATGAAGCTAGTGAGTGAAATTATCACAACTAATGTGATTTTTTTTCTTTTTAATCCCGTAACCAGTAATGGGAATAAACTCCTGCTGCTTGCCACATATATATCCACGTATTTCCTCTGTTTCTAGCTGGCTGAAGCGATGTTTCCGGAGGAACGCCACCAAGAAACTCCAGAGGAAGTGTGGTCACTGCTACAGGAAGATGTGTCGTGATGAGAACAGCAGCCTGGAGCCATGTGACATCTGTAAACTCCACGACTGGCTGCGCAATTACCACCTGGCTGACATCAATGCTTTCAGCCTCTTCAATGAGTTTCTGGAGATGGGTAGGTCACATCAGCACTTCCTCTGTAAAAGTACTGACCGTCTCCTGTTTTCACCACCATTTCCTTTATCTTCTGTTCCGTCTCTCCTCCACTCTTTGTTTCAACTCCTCCCGCCATCCCAACTCTCATTCTTCCCATCTAACCATCCCACCCTCGTTCCCCTTCTCCTCTAGTGGTCCAGTTTAGTTTCACCACCATCTTTGTGGCGGCGTTCCCGCTGGCCCCGTTGCTGGCCCTCCTCAACAACATCTTTGAGATCCGCCTGGATGCCATCAAAATGGTCAGCTTGGAACGGCGCCTGGTCCCCCAGAAAACCAATGACATTGGTGTGTAATGTGTGTTGTATGTGTGTCCATGTATTTGAGAGGTTCAGGTTAGCATGTGGACAGATGTTGTACTGTGTCATGGTGTGTAATGTGTGTTGTATGTGTGTCCATGTATTTGAGAGGTTCAGGTTAGCATGTGGACAGATGTTGTACTGTGTCATGGTGTGTAATGTGTGTTGTATGTGTGTCCATGTATTTGAGAGGTTCGGGTTAGCATGTGGACAGATGTTGTACTGTGTCATGGTGTGTAATGTCTGTTGTATGTGTGTCCATGTATTTGAGAGGTTCAGGTTAGCATGTGGACAGATGTTGTACTGTGTCATGGTGTGTAATGTGTGTTGTATGTGTGTCCATGTATTTGAGAGGTTCAGGTTAGCATGTGGACAGATGTTGTACTGTGTCATGGTGTGTAATGTGTGTTGTATGTGTGTCCATGTATTTGAGAGGTTCGGGTTAGCATGTGGACAGATGTTGTACTGTGTCATGGTGTGTAATGTGTGTTGTATATGTGTCCATGTATTTGAGAGGTTCAGGTTAGCATGTGGACAGATGTTGTACTGTGTCATGGTGTGTAATGTGTGTTGTATGTGTGTCCATGTATTTGAGAGGTTCGGGTTAGCATGTGGACAGATGTTGTACTGTGTCATGGTGTGTAATGTGTGTTGTATGTGTGTCCATGTATTTGAGAGGTTCAGGTTAGCATGTGGACAGATGTTGTACTGTGTCATGGTGTGTAATGTGTGTTGTATGTGTGTCCATGTATTTGAGAGGTTCAGGTTAGCATGTGGACAGATGTTGTACTGTGTCATGGTGTGTAATGTGTGTTGTATGTGTGTCCATGTATTTGAGAGGTTCGGGTTAGCATGTGGACAGATGTTGTACTGTGTCATGGTGTGTAATGTGTGTTGTATATGTGTCCATGTATTTGAGAGGTTCAGGTTAGCATGTGGACAGATGTTGTACTGTGTCATGGTGTGTAATGTGTGTTGTATGTGTGTCCATGTATTTGAGAGGTTCGGGTTAGCATGTGGACAGATGTTGTACTGTGTCATGGTGTGTAATGTGTGTTGTATGTGTGTCCATGTATTTGAGAGGTTCAGGTTAGCATGTGGACAGATGTTGTACTGTGTCATGGTGTGTAATGTCTGTTGTATGTGTGTCCATGTATTTGAGAGGTTCGGGTTAGCATGTGGACAGATGTTGTACTGTGTCATGGTGTGTAATGTGTGTTGTATGTGTGTCCATGTATTTGAGAGGTTCGGGTTAGCATGTGGACAGATGTTGTACTGTGTCATGGTGTGTAATGTCTGTTGTATGTGTGTCCATGTATTTGAGAGGTTCAGGTTAGCATGTGGACAGATGTTGTACTGTGTCATGGTGTGTAATGTGTGTTGTATGTGTGTCCATGTATTTGAGAGGTTCAGGTTAGCATGTGGACAGATGTTGTACTGTGTCATGGTGTGTAATGTGTGTTGTATGTGTGTCCATGTATTTGAGAGGTTCGGGTTAGCATGTGGACAGATGTTGTACTGTGTCATGGTGTGTAATGTGTGTTGTATATGTGTCCATGTATTTGAGAGGTTCAGGTTAGCATGTGGACAGATGTTGTACTGTGTCATGGTGTGTAATGTGTGTTGTATGTGTGTCCATGTATTTGAGAGGTTCGGGTTAGCATGTGGACAGATGTTGTACTGTGTCATGGTGTGTAATGTGTGTTGTATGTGTGTCCATGTATTTGAGAGGTTCGGGTTAGCATGTGGACAGATGTTGTACTGTGTCATGGTGTGTAATGTGTGTTGTATGTGTGTCCATGTATTTGAGAGGTTCAGGTTAGCATGTGGACAGATGTTGTACTGTGTCATGGTGTGTAATGTGTGTTGTATGTGTGTCCATGTATTTGAGAGGTTCAGGTTAGCATGTGGACAGATGTTGTACTGTGTCATGGTGTGTAATGTGTGTTGTATGTGTGTCCATGTATTTGAGAGGTTCGGGTTAGCATGTGGACAGATGTTGTACTGTGTCATGGTGTGTAATGTGTGTTGTATATGTGTCCATGTATTTGAGAGGTTCAGGTTAGCATGTGGACAGATGTTGTACTGTGTCATGGTGTGTAATGTGTGTTGTATGTGTGTCCATGTATTTGAGAGGTTCAGGTTAGCATGTGGACAGATGTTGTACTGTGTCATGGTGTGTAATGTGTGTTGTATGTGTGTCCATGTATTTGAGAGGTTCGGGTTAGCATGTGGACAGATGTTGTACTGTGTCATGGTGTGTAATGTGTGTTGTATGTGTGTCCATGTATTTGAGAGGTTCGGGTTAGCATGTGGACAGATGTTGTACTGTGTCATGGTGTGTAATGTCTGTTGTATGTGTGTCCATGTATTTGAGAGGTTCGGGTTAGCATGTGGACAGATGTTGTACTGTGTCATGGTGTGTAATGTCTGTTGTATGTGTGTCCATGTATTTGAGAGGTTCGGGTTAGCATGTGGACAGATGTTGTACTGTGTCATGGTGTGTAATGTGTGTTGTATGTGTGTCCATGTATTTGAGAGGTTCGGGTTAGCATGTGGACAGATGTTGTACTGTGTCATGGTGTGTAATGTGTGTTGTATGTGTGTCCATGTATTTGAGAGGTTCAGGTTAGCATGTGGACAGATGTTGTACTGTGTCATGGTGTGTAATGTGTGTTGTATGTGTGTCCATGTATTTGAGAGGTTCGGGTTAGCATGTGGACAGATGTTGTACTGTGTCATGGTGTGTAATGTGTGTTGTATATGTGTCCATGTATTTGAGAGGTTCAGGTTAGCATGTGGACAGATGTTGTACTGTGTCATGGTGTGTAATGTGTGTTGTATGTGTGTCCATGTATTTGAGAGGTTCGGGTTAGCATGTGGACAGATGTTGTACTGTGTCATGGTGTGTAATGTGTGTTGTATGTGTGTCCATGTATTTGAGAGGTTCGGGTTAGCATGTGGACAGATGTTGTACTGTGTCATGGCTATGGTCCTCCTCCAGGCATATGGACCAAGATTTTGGAGGCCATCGGTGTGCTGGCCGTGATTGCCAACGGCTTGGTGATTGGAATTTCCTCTGACTTCATTCCTCGCCTCGTCTACCGCTATCGATATGGACCCTGTGCCAGTGGAGACCATCAGACCGAGTTAGTAATGACATAGAAAACCACAGAGTCACATGTCTCAGCACAAAGCTGATGCTGTAAAGAGATCGTTTGTATGTTTTGAGGTCTATTTTATCCTTAGTGTTAATGTAGTCCATAGGTTTCATTTTCACCATCATCCATACTTTTCTCCGTACTAGACACAGCGCCAACTTGTCATCTACAGTTCAATGGAGGGCAAGTCCACATCCTCCTTCAGTGTAAAAACAAACACCACACAGTTCAGACACGGCTAACAACATGATGCTACAGCAATCTGTCATCCTAATGTAACCAAGTATCACTGCTGAAATTATTCTACAGGCTCTGGGATCATAATAGTCATGAAATATACATAAAGCTTATTGCCTTACTTGTAGGCTGTGGGGTATTTAGTTCAAGTCAGACACAGACACAAGGTTTTATAACACAGTTATTATTAATAGAGATGAGATTTTTTGTTTGTCAATCAATTTGCATAAATCATAGGGTGAACAGTTACATTCAGTGTAGGCCTAGTTCTAAATGAGATGGCCACTCTTAAATACCTAGCTGCAGCAAAAGTCCAAAAAAATTGTTGGTTGTGCACAACACTCAAAATAATAACGCGGCGTGTCCCAAGGAAGTCCCAGGCGCTAGTGCTTGGAGAGATCTGACTGAGAAATGTGTTCTGGGACGTCCCATCCGAGAAGGTGCAAGACCAATATGGACGTCCTCACGTCACGGCAGTCCCATGCACATTTCACGTCCCGTTCTCCAGCGCAGGTCACATGACCCACACGTGCTATTTCACAAAAGGATATTTCAGACAGGTGTTGGCTTGTGAAACCACAACACCGAAGTGCAGCAGACAGTATCTTTCTCTCCAACAATCGCACTCTGCAAACCGTCTCCCATCAAAGGTTTTCTGAACGACAAGTGCGCACACACACTGTCAATGAGAGCTAGGGGGCGCCAACGTCCAGGAGATTTCCTTATATAGAATATGCATGAGTGCTGTCAAGTAATTGTCTGCAATGTTTGTGTGTCTCTTTGTATAGTGGTGACACATTTGAAACTAAACCGCTATTTTATGGGTGGGTTCCACTAACATGATACTACAGCAGGCATCATACTGAACTACAGTGGACATCTTCTAAATGTACCTTGGTTTGTTCCCAATTCTCTCCTGGTGTTTGCTTTACTGTGTCGTGGTGGAGCACTTCCTGCAAGTAACCCTTGTAGGCTGTGTTTTGGGAAGTAGCACCTTAGCAAACAACCTTAAAAACCATTGTAAATTCATAAAATGACACTGTAATTCAGTGTGACAGGCTGTTGTAGCATCATGTTAGCGTTTTCTGAACTGTCAAGTGTTTATTTCTGCACTGAACAAGGATTGTGCATTTGCCCTCCATTGAACTGTAGTTGCGAGGATGGATCTCGAAGTGGGTAGGTGTGGGAAATGCCCACCCAGATTCCTGCTTTGCCCACCTAATTTGTCAACTTTATTCTGTGCCTTTTTACTCTGCCAGTCCCCATCACAATGTCTTGATTTCCGATTTGCTGGTTGGACAGAATAAACAATGGAGATGCCTTACCTCTGATATTATTCTGCAGAGCATTTGTACTTGGCTGTGAGGAGGAATACTAGCTCATTTGTACTGTATAGCTTATTCTTGGCGTAGAGTTGTGTTGAATAAGGATCTTTGCTGGTGGTAGTTTAGTTTAACTAGATAAATAGCTAGCTAGCTAGTGTTACTGTTAGCTAGAAAACACACTAGAACAGTATTTAACAGTTTGCTAACATGTATCAGTACTCAGTATAAATAAGCCTACCTGGTTACATAGATTACATGCTAGACTTCACGCCATACACAGCCATGCACAGCCATGCAACGATTTTTGGTAGCCAAATCAAAGCTTGCTAGCAGCAATTTAGCTACAGCCGCTGTTAGCTCAAACTCTGTCTTTGGGACCAGTGCCTTTGGATAAAGGGGGCATTTCAAGCAGTAACGTTACATTTTCCCTGCCCACTTGCACCGACATAGTGCAGTTAGCGGTGTAGTTCCTGCTGCTGAAAATCATCTAAGTGATCTGAATAATATTGCACCATCCCAACCAATACTAAAAGTATTCCCCCTAAATTAATGTTTAGTCGGACGTCTCGTTCGTTTAATCTGAGCTGGTACTGATCACTGCCGTGGTTGGAACTCAGCCAAATTAGATGCATGCTTCTGCTTCCCCTATTTTCAGTTTGCTGGTTTGACTGACAGAGACATGGTCTTCACCAAGACAGGATATACTAATTGGAAAGCCGCACTGGAAAAGGAAAGGGGATTCCAAAAGCATGCATGGAAAAAAAAAATTGAAAAAAATTCTGAACTATTCCTTTTATATTTGGATATCAACAGATTTGTAAGCTGTGTTGTAGATTCTTGTCTTGTTATGTGGATGGCTGCTCCATCTGCCAGTCCCCAGAAGTCCATAACCATGGTGTCATTCTGGACTCCACCCTCTCATTCCAGTCACACATCAAATCTGTCACCAAATCTCCTTTCTTTCACCTCAAAAACATCTCCAGACTTCGGCCATTACTCTCAGACTCCGTGGCAGAGACCCTCATCTATGCCTTCATCACCTCCCATCTGGATTATTACATGAGTCCTGTGTGGGGTACCTAGCAAAGCCCTAGACAGGCTTGTATGTGCAGAATTCCGCTGCCAGGGTGCTCACCTGCACCAAGCCCTGGCAACACATCACTCCCACCCTTGTCCACATTCACTGGCTCCCGGTCAAGTCCCGCATTCCTTATAAATCCTCCTCCTCACCTATAAATCCCTCCATGCCCATACCCCCAGTACCTACCAGACCTCCTCAACACTATACTCCACCCTCGAATCTGCAGTCTGCAGACATGGGCCAGCTTTCCTTCCCCCAAACCAGCCTGTGGACTTTTGGGGACAGAGCCGTTAGTGTGGCAGCCCCCAGCCAGAGATGTGCAACGCTGCCTCTTTGGACAATTTCAAAAGACTACTGAAAACTTACCTTTTTACTGAGGCCTATGGTCTGTAGTCTTTTAGTCTTTTGCTTTAATCTTTTTTTTTTGTTCTAATCTAGTGTAAAACATCCTTAGGTTCTTTGAAAGGCGCTACACAAAACTAAGTTGTTGTTGTTGTTGTTGTTGTTAATATGTGGATGTTTCTGTTTGGTTCCAGTTGTATGCAGGGATACATAAACAACACGCTGTCCACGGCGTCCATGATGGACCCGGCGGTTCAACGGGACTTCCTGCCCACTCAGCTGTTCATAGAGATCAACTTTAATGTCACACAGTGCAGGTCGGTCCTCCAGTTTACCTTCATGGACATCAAGTCTCGCTAAACCACATGACATGCATCATTAAAGTACATGATCTGGCAAAGTAAACTGGTTTGGTGCAGCAATTACAGCATAAAGCACAAAAAAGAGCAAAACGGGTTCCACAGTAAAAAGAAGAAAAAGAGAACAGATGGAGAAAACTTCACAGTAAATTCACAAAATGACCACAGTAAAACATAGTGAGAGCAAAGAACATGACAAAAGCCATTCAATATGACGACGTTATAAGTACAGGTAAGGTGGATGCAAGAAAATATACAATTTCTGTACAGATATGCAGAATGTGTAGAAAGTGTTAGTTTTACTTTAACTGGTCAATAGAAGACCATTCATACATATGCATAGAAAGATATACGGGCATAGGTGCTTGTCAGGTCATAATGATAATGATATAATAATAATAATAATAATAAAATGGAGCTGCAAGCCATCCAAGCAGGGGTAAAGCAGAGAGATGAGAATGTAAAACCTGATGAGAGGGATACAAACGCAGATCCAGAGGAGCAAAATGAAGATAAGAATCATGAAAATGAGAGAACTGATAAGCCAGGTGACCAAGAACCACCGAACAAAGATGAACAAGATGAGAAAGTGAGTGCATGAAAGAAAGCATCCATAGGAAATATGAAATAGCCAAATAAACCCCTAATAGGCCAGAGACCACCAATTCCAAAGACAAGAAGTGATCAGCACTCAAAATCAGCCATAGAAACAGCAAACAAAGCCATCAACCAGATAAAAGACCAACTCCCGGAAGTGCTGTCCCTCGCAGACATTAACCACCTTGTCTATATAACTGCCTCTGCCATCACTGAATCCCTGGGCATCAAACACAAGAGGAAGAGCAGACCAAGAAAAGATAACCAACCAAAATGGAAAAAGGAAACTGAAAGTAAAATACGCAAAATTAGGGGAGACATATCTCCACTAAATGAGATTAAAAACGAGAAACCAGTCAAAGAAAAACGAAAAAGAGCACTAATCAGGAAACACAACATCAAACAGAAAGAGCAAATACTAACAGCCATTGACAAATAGAAACAACAACTACAAGCAAAAGCCCAACAAGTGAAAAGGTTCGATAAGAGACAAAAGTTCTTCCACCAGAACTACTACTACTACTACTACTTTCGGCTGCTCCCGTTAGGGGGCGTCACAGCTGATAATCCGTTTCCATCTCTTCCTGTCCTCTGCATCTTCCTCTGTCACACCAGCCACCTGCATGTCCTCCCTCACCACATCCATAAACCTCCTCTTTGGCCTTCCTCTTCTCCTCTTCCCTGGCAGCTCCATATTCAGCATCCTTCTCCCAGTATACCCAGCATCTCCCCTCCACACATGTCCAAACCATCTCCATCTTGTCTCTCTTGCCTTGTCTCCAAACCGTCCAACCTGAGCTGTCCCTCTAATATACTCCTTCCTAATCCTGTCCTTCTTCATCACTCCCAATGAAAATCTTATCATCTTCATCTCTGCCACCTCCTCCTGTCTTTTCATCAGGGCCACTGTCTCCAAACCATACAACATAGCTGGTCTCACTACCATCTTGTAAACCTTCCCTTTAACTCTTGCTGGTACCCTTCTGTCACACATCACTCCTGACACTCTTCTCCACCCACTCCACCCTGCCTGCACTCTCTTCTTCACCTTTCTTCTGCACTCCCCGTTACTTTGGACAGTTGACCTCAAGTATTTAAACTCATACGCCTTCGTCACCTCCACTCCTTGCATCCTCACCATTCCACTGTCCTCCCTCTCGTTCACACATATGTATTCCATCTTGCTCCTACTGACTTTCGTTCCTCTTCTCTCCAGTGCATACCTCCACCTCTCCAGGCTCTCCTCCACCTGCACCCTACTCTCACTACAGATCACAATGTCATCCGCGAACATCATCATCCATGGAGACTCCTGCCTGATCTTGTCCGTCAACCTGTCCATCACCATTGCAAACAAGAAAGGACTCAGAGCCGATCCTTGATGTAGTCCCACCTCCACCTTGAACCCATCTGTCATTCCAACCGCACACCTCACCACTGTCACACTGCCCTCATACATATCCTGCACCACTCCTACATACTTCTCTGCAACTCCCGACTTCCTCATACAATATCACACCTCCTCTCTCAGCACCCTGTCGTATGCTTTCTCTAAATCTACAAAGACACAGTGTAACTCCTTCTGGCCTTCTCCATACTTCTCCATCAACATTCTCAAAGCAAACATCACATCTGTGGTGCTCTTTCATGGCATGAAACCATACTGCTGCTGCTGATCATCACCTCTCCTCTTAACCTAGCTTCTATTACTCTTTCCCAAATCTTCATGCTGTGGCTGATCAACTTTATACCTCTGTAGTTGTTACAGTTCTGCACATCACCCTTGTTCTTGAAAATCGGTACCAGTGTGCTTCTTCTCCACTCCTCAGGCATCCTCTCACTTTCCAACATTGTGTTAAACAATCTAGTTAAAAACTCCACTGCCAGCCGCTCTGGTGGCCGAGCGGAATAAACCACCGTTCTGGCAACCCGCTCGTCATGTGGCTGGGAGTT
The DNA here is from genome assembly GCF_029633865.1 of Lampris incognitus. Taxonomy (NCBI): domain Eukaryota; kingdom Metazoa; phylum Chordata; class Actinopteri; order Lampriformes; family Lampridae; genus Lampris; species Lampris incognitus. The sequence goes on along the minus strand of NC_079214.1, from coordinate 2,051,340 downwards.
TCGTATCCCAGGCTCGCCATAATCGGTCACGGCCAGAGCGTCCACGGGGTCAGGCATTCATTAGGCCACCCTTACCCGAGGGATAGTGGGTGTAGATCGGTGTAGTGTTCAGGGACTCGTCGTTCTCCAGCGACCCTTCTGGCCTGCAGCCAAGCAACTTTAAGCATTCTCCGTACGCCTCCTTCGTGGCCTGAAGGTGATGCAATCCATGCGAGGAGGCTTCGGCGTGTAAAATAGCGAGAGCAGCCGACACGAGTTTGAAGGAAGCTGGTGGTACGACTATCTCCTTCCTGTGGAAACGTGAGCCAGGGGAGTTATTCCACAAGAGTTCCGGCCATATGCCACTGGGTTAATCGGGTGGGATAAGGGGAAAAACTAGAAATAAAAAAAAACTCCACTACCATCTCTCCTAAACATCTCCATGCCTCCACAGGTATGTCATCAGGACCAACTGCCTTTCCACTCTTCATCCTCTTCATAGCTGCTCTCACTTCCTCCTTGCTAATCCACCGCGCTTCCTGATTCACTATCCCCACATCATCCAACCTTCTCTCTCATTTTCTTCATTCATCAGCCCCTCAAAGTACTTCTTCCACCTTCTCAGCACACTCTCCTCGCTTGTCAGCACATTTCCATCTCTATCCTTGATCGCCATAACTTGCTGCACATCCTTTACAGCTCAGTCCCTCTGTCTAGCCAATCGGTACAAGTCCTCCTTCCTTAGTGCCTAACCTGTCATACAACTCACCATACGCCTTTTCCTTTTACGCTGCGTCTCCTTGTACTCCTGTCTACTTTCTTCATCTCTCTGACTCTCCCACTTCTTCTTTGCCAACCTCTTCCTCTGTATACTTTGCTGTACTTCCTCATTCCACCACCAAGTTTCCTTGTCTTCCTTCCTCTGTGCTGATGACACACCAAGTACCTTCCTAGCTGTCTCCCTCACCATTTCTGCAGTGGTTGCCCAGCCATCCGGCAACTCTTCACTAGCACCCAGTTCCTTTCTCACCTCCTCCCTGAACTCCACACAACAGTCTTCCTTCTTCAACTTCCACCATTTGATCTTCGGCTGTGTCTTCACTCACTTTCTCTTCTTGGTCTCCAAAGTCATCCTACAGACCACCATCCGGTGCTGCCTAGCTACGCTCTCCCCTGTCACCACCTTGCAGTCTCCAATCCCTTTTAGATGGCGCCTCCTACATAAGATATAGTCCACCTGTGTGCACTTTCCTCCACTTTTGTACGTCACCCTGTGTTCCTCCCTTTTCTTGAAATATGTATTCACCACAGCCATTTCCATCCTTTTCGTAAAATCCACCACCATCTGTCCTTCCACATTTCTCTCCTTCACACCATATCTACCCATCACCTCCTCATCAGCTCTGTTCCCTTCACCAACATGTCCATTGAAGTCCGCTCCAATCACCACTCTCTCCTCCTTGGGTACCCTCTCCACCACGTCGTCCAACTCACTCCAGAATTGTTCTTTCTCTTCCATCTCACACCCAACTTGCGGGGCATATGCGCTGATAATATTCAGCAATACACCTTCAATTTCCAGCTTCATACTCATCACTCTGTCTGACACTCTCTTCACATCCAGCACGCTCTTGACATACTCTTCCTTCAGAATTACCCCTACCCCATTTCTCCTCCCATTCGCACCATGGTAGAAGAGTTTGGTTCTTCCACCAGAAGTTTGGTTCTTCCACCAGAACAAAACTTACAAAGAAAACGCGAAGAAATTCTATAGAGAACTAGCGAAAAGTTCTGTTGAGGTCAAAGAACCCCCTAAAATTGTTGAGGTAGAGAACTTCTGGAGCAACATCTGGGAAAAACAAAAGAATTACAAAAAAAAAGAAAACGCTGAATGGATCGGCCAAATAGAAACAGAGAACATCCAAACCAACCAGTAAGAATGGCCATAAATAACCTTAGAAGAAACAAAAACAGCAATACAGAAGTCCATTAACTGGAAAGCCCCTGGTATTGACGGGATAGCGAACTTCTGGATCAAGAACTTACCATCTTTACACCAAGCTCTGACAAACGCCTACAATAGATGCATCAGCAACCCAGAAACCTGCCCCAAATGGCTCACAGCTGGTACCACCTACCTACTTTCCAAAACAGAAGACACCAAAAACTATCGTCCCATCACATGTCTCCCTACAACCTACAAGATCTTAACATCCATCATCACCGGGAGAGTTTACAAACACCTGGAAGAAAACAACATAACTCCCATAGAACAAAAAGAGTGTTGAAAAGGGAGCTATGGCTGCAAAGACCAGCTTTTAATAAACAAGGCCATCATTAAGGAAGTAAAAACGAGGAAGAAAAATCTGACAACAGCCTGGATAGACTATAAGAAGGCGTTCGACTCTGTACCCCATGACTCGGTACTAAAATGTCTTGACATCTCCAAAATATCACCAATCCCTATCCAGTTCCTAACAGCAAATATGGACCAGTGGAAAAAAACCCTTGTTCTAAAATACACAGATGGGACGCTACATTCAAGGCAGAGCAACATCAATAGCGGCATATTTCAAGGCGACTTGCTTTCTCCTCTCCTCTTTTGCATAGCTCTTACTCCACTATCCTCCCTCCTGAACAACACCAGCTATGGTTATACTACAGGTTCATGCACTATTAACCATCTAGTCTACATGGATGACCTGAAAACCTTTACCAAGAATGACCAAGAACAAACTGGCCTTTTGACCATCGTACAAGGCTTCAGTGACGACATCCAAATGGAGTTCGGACTAGACAAACGTGCCAAAGTGACATTCAAAAAAGGAAAACTTACCACCACCGAAAACATCCAAATTGACCTAGACACCAACATCCAAGACCTAGAACAAGAAGGCACATACAAATACCTGGGAGTGAACGAAGGAGACGGGATACAACATGCCAAAATGAAAGTTCAGAAAGGAGTACTGCCGAAGAATACGAATGGTAACAAAATCCCAACTCAATGCATGTCACGCCCAAGAACAAATGAAACAAAAATGGGAAGGGAAACAAATGCAATACCCAAAAAGAGAAGATGAGAAAGATGTAGACCAACATATGACCAACCAATGGCTCAAAACAGCTGGGCTGAAATCCCAAACAGAGGGCTTTATCATCGCTGCCCAAGACCAGGCCACCAAGACCAGTTACTACTGGAGCAAAATCCTCCAAGATGGCACAGACCCAGCGTGCAGGATATGTGGTCAATTCCAGAAAACCATTGGCCATATGGTGGCAGGGTGCCCTGAGCTGACCAAAACTGAATACCTACAAAGACACAACAAGGCCGCCACATACCTGCACTGGAACATCTGCAAAGAATTCAACACCAACACAAAAGAAAAATGGTACGAGCACGGGCCCCAAACAGTAACAGAAAAAGACGACATCACAATCTCATGGGACATGCCAGTACAGACAGATCATGAGATGAAGGCCAACAGACCAGACATCATCATCAAGAACAAAAAAGAAAAAAGCTGCCCTCTCATCGACATGTCCATCCCGACTGAAAGGAGCACCTCAGTAAAAGTAACTGAAAAACTGTACAAATATAAAGACCTTGAAATCCAGACTGAACGAATGTGGGGAATGAAAACCACAACAGTACCAGTAGTGATAGGAGCCCTGGGACTTGTAAAAACCACAACAACACCAGTAGTGATAGGAGCCCTGGGACTTGTAAAAACCACAACAGTACCAGCAGTGATAGGAGCCCTAAGACTTGTAAAAACCACAACAACACCAGTAGTGATAGGAGCCCTGGGACTTGTAAAAACCACAACAGTACCAGTAGTGATAGGAGCCCTGGGACTTGTAAAAACCACAACAGAACCAGTAGTGCTAGGAGCCATGGTACTTGTAAAAACCACAACAGTACCAGTAGTGCTAGGAGCCCTGGGACTTGTAAAAACCACAACAGTACCAGTAGTGATAGGAGCCTTGGGACTTGTAAAAACCACAACAGTACCAGTAGTGCTAGGAGCCCTGGGACTTGTAAAAACCACAACAGTTCCAGTAGTGCTAGGAGCCCTGGGACTTGTAAAAACCACAACAGTACCAGTAGTGATAGGAGCCCTGGGACTTGTAAAAACCACAACAGTACCATTCGTGATAGGAGCCCTGGGACTTGTAAAAACCACAACAGTACCAGTAGTGATAGGAGCCCTGGGACTTGTAAAAACCACAACAGTACCAGTAGTGATAGGAGCCCTGGGACTTGTAAAAACCACAACAGTTCCAGTAGTGCTAGGAGCCCTGGGACTTGTAAAAACCACAACAGTACCAGTAGTGATAGGAGCCCTGGGACTTGTAAAAACCACAACAGTACCATTCGTGATAGGAGCCCTGGGACTTGTAAAAACCACAACAGTACCAGTAGTGATAGGAGCCCTGGGACTTGTAAAAACCACAACAGTACCAGTAGTGATAGGAGCCCTGGGACTTGTAAAAACCACAACAGTACCAGTAGTGCTAGGAGCCCTGGGACTTGTAAAAACCACAACAGTACCATTAGTGATAGGAGCCCTGGGACTTGTAAAAACCACAACAGTACCAGTAGTGATAGGAGCCCTGGGACTTGTAAAAACCACAACAGTACCAGTAGTGCTAGGAGCCCTGGGACTTGTAAAAACCACAACAGTACCAGTAGTGATAGGAGCCCTGGGACTTGTAAACAAAGGGAGGGGGAAATACACCCAACGGATCCCGGGTAACATCAGAATACAAGAACTACAGAGGATGGCACTACTTGGAACATCTCATATCCTAAGAAAGGCACCATCCATCACATAGACTTCTACCTCATTCTAACCCTAGGCCCAAGGAATTGGCCCGCCCGCTTATTGTGCTGGTTATGGCATGAAGTTAAAGGACATTTGTATCATGACAATAATGACAATAATAATGATGATGATGATGACAATAATAATGATAACAATAACAATAATGATAATACTAACAATAATAATGATATTAACAATGGTGATGTTGACATTACTAACGATGATAATAATAATAATAATAATAATAACATAACAATTATAATAATGATAATAATAATATAATAATGATGATAATAATAATAATAATATAATGATGATAATAATAATAATAATAATAATACTGCTCTGACAGCAAGCTGTGAGTCAACGTGACAAATCACAGTAACAATAAAGACTGCCAGGAAATCTCAGGTTGCACCGCTCAGAAGTGAAGGGAAAGAAAGACGGAACAGCAAACAGTTGGTATACATTGGTTGTACAAATAACGTTGAGACTTTGTTCATCTCAAAGCCCACGTTGTAATGAAATCCCAGATGTACGCCATCTCCAGCTTTACAGTTGATGCTGAAGTGTTTTTCAGAGGGTTGAATATCTATCTTTATGGTATTTGAGTTGGGGCGGTACGGTGGCGCAGTTGTTAGCATGATCACCTCACAGCACGAAGGTCCTGGGTTCGAGCCCCGGGGTAGTCCAACCTTGGTGGGTCGTCCCGGGTCGTCCTCTGTGTGGAGTTTGCATGTTCTCCCCGTGTCTGCGTGGGTTTCCTCCGGGGGCTCCGGTTTCCTCCCACAGTCCAAAGACATGTAGGTCAGATGAATCAGCTGTACTAAATTGTCCCTAGGAATGAATGAGTGTGTGTGTGTGTGTGTGTGTGTGTGTGTGTGTGTGTGTGTGTGTGTGTGTGTGTGTGTTTACAGCTATAAGGACTACAGGAGCTCTGAAGACTACAGTTTGACTTCTCAGTTCTGGCTCATTCTGGCCGTGCGGTTTGCCTTCATCATTCTGTTCGAGGTAAGTACAGATGTAGCAGACCATTCCTCCTCACTTGCATTGATTAGTTTAATGTACACTATATGGACAAAAGTATTGGGACACCTGGCCATTACACCTACAGGAGCTTTTATGGCATCTCATTCTAAATCCATAGGCATTAATATGGAGCTGGTCCCCCCCTGCAGCTATAACAGCTTCCACTCTTCTGGGAAGGCTTTCCACAAGATTTTGGAGTGTGTCTATGGGAATATTTGCCCATTCAGCCAGAAGAGTATTTGTGAGGTCAGGCACTGATGTTGGATGAGAAGACCTGGCTCGCAATCTCCATTCTAGTTCATCTCAAAGGTGTTCGATGGGGGTTGAGGTCAGGGCTCTGTGCGGGCCAGTCAAGTTCTTCCACACCAAACTCACCAGACCATGTCTTAATGGACCTTGCTTTGTGCACTGGGGCACCATCATGCTGGAACAGAAAAGGGCCTCCCCAAACTGTTCCCACAAATTTGGAAACGTAGAATTGTCCAAAATATCTTGGTATGCTGAAGCATTAAGATTTCCCTTCACTGAGAGTAAGGAGCCAAGCCCAACCCCTGAAAAACAACCCCATACCATTATCCCTCCTCCACCAAACTTTACAGTTGGCACAATGCAGTCAGGCAGGTAACGTTCTCCTGGCATCCGCCAAACCCAGACCGGTCCATCAGACTGCCAGACAGAGAAGCGTGATTCGTCACTCCACAGAACACGTTTCCACTGCTCCAGAGTCCAGTGGCAGCGTGCTTTACACCACTCCACCCAACACTTGGCATTGTGCTTGGTGATGTAAGGCTTGCATGCAGCTGCTGGGCCATGAAAACCCATTCCATGAAGCTCCTGGTGCACAGTTTTTGTGCTGATGTTAATGCCAGAGGAAGTCTGGAACTCTGCAGTTATTGAGTCAACAGAGCGTTGGCGACTTTTACGCACTATGCACCTCAGCACTCGTTGACCCCGCTGTGTGACTTTACGTGGTCTGCTACTTCATGACCGAGTTGCTGTTGTTCCTAAACGCTTCCACTTTTCAATAATACCACTTACAGTTGACCGTGGAATATCCAGCAGGGGAGAAATTTCACCAACTGACTTCTTGTAAAGGTTGCATCGTATGACAGTACAACGCTGGATTTTATACACCCGTGGCAATTGGTCTGAATGAAACACCTGAATTCAGTGATTAAGAAGTGTGTCCCAATACTTTTGTCCATATAGCATATTTGTAGACGATAAGGTATGCTGTACTTTCAAATGAACAGATTTAGTAATAGCCTTGATGAGCTAAATCACATATTAGTTGACCGTTATGGGGATGCAACCATTGTGTATTTCTATACTGTGGTAAGTTGAGATGGAAACATAAGGCCGGATGAAATTTGAATGGTTTTTATTGACTTTGCTCAGCTTAGTTAAGGACCACATACAAACACAGCGTGAGGCAAGGTACTCTACCATAGGGCATTCACTACTGCTGCATCTTAATAGTCATCAACTACTTCTGAAAAGTAGTCAAGCAGTCGATTAATCGTGGGAGATTTTTTTTAACCCAATAAAAAACGATCAATTCTTGTCAAAAAGGTCTCAAATACAACCATTTCAGGGTTAACTAATGTAGGCGGGACCAACCTGAGGGTAGATGAAATAACAGAGTCCTTGAGTGGCTTTGAGACGCTGTTTACAAATGAGCCGCAGTCTGATTGGACTAAACCCCAGTAGCCTGTCTGAGCTGAGATGCAGTGACGAGACTTTTTTTAGAGGTGTTTCAGTTTAACTTGTGACTGTGTGCTGGTGACTTTCAGCCGAGTGTGTCCGTGGTTGTCGTGGTGACGGCAGCTGTTGAAAAGCCTAAAAGCCTTAAATTACCTTAAATTGAATGTTCAATACAGTATATTTTTGTCTGGTCCTTTTTTACCCTACATTAAGTAAATTAAATGGAGTCACCAACAAGAAGCATTCACATGTCTCCAAGTTCCTTTCAATGTGGGGAAAAACTAAACTGTAAGTTGTAAAACAGATTAGCAGAGTAGCTAATCTGACACTGTAACCTACTAAAAGACTCACTGGCCGCTCGCCAGGAGGTCGCCTCCTTTAGTCGAGCGGTTAGGGATGTCGCCTCATGATGCAGTACAACCATGGATCGAATCCCACAGCGGGCGGAAATATGCTCGGTTACATTGGTGGCAGCGGTTGGATCCTGTAGTGTCTGGAAGCGTGTCCTGGGAGTCTCTTCAGAGCACAGGAATAACAAAGCGCGAGGGCGCGCTTCCAGGAGAGGGTGACTACTGAAACCTACTAAAAGACTCACTGGCTGCTCACCGGTGGGTCGGCCCCCTTTGGTCGAGCGGTTAGCGATGTCACCTCGTGGTGCAGTACAATGCCAGATCGAATCCCGCAGCGGGCGGAAATATGCTCGGTTAGAACAATATAAGGTTACGGGTCAAATTAGGCGACAGGCATGGGTGCAAGTCCATGAATACTGGGATGGCATCCAGCACTTTACCTGTGCCCCACCCGTAGGGTTAGTGGTGGTGTCAGGGAGGGCATCCGACGTGAAACTTTGCCAAATCAGTATGCAGATTGACGAGACCATACTGAATCGGTCGAGGCCCGGGTTAACAACGGCCACCATTGGTGCTGTGCCCTCACAGGGTACCGATGGAAACTACAAAATCTGCTGTGGCGACCCCTGAGAAACGGAACAAACTGAAAGAAGAAGAAGAAAGAAGGTTACCGGTTAAATGATTGAATATGGGTCACTTCCTGGTTGAGGATAACGGTATAACATACAGCTGCCCTTCCAGCTGTGCTTTGTTTCTTACATTATAAGAAACATTACGGGAGGTAAATGATGTAAAGTTTTGAAATAAAAACTCAAATACCATGAAGCTGCATTTTGGAATCTTTAGTGAAACATTTGCATAATGACAACGGTACATCTGCTAGTGTATCTGCTAGCCATGGCATACTAACAGATCTCTCTCACTCCGCTGCTTCCGGGCTTTCCACTTAACCTAGAGCGCCCCCTTGTGATCAGAATAAACATTAAAACTAACACCAGAAACATTACTGAACATGTTACAAAGCATGGCCATTACAACCCTCCTTTCCTTACATTTTTTTAACAATAATTATTAACCAGTCCAACGCAAACTTTCTCTTGCACTGTACCTTTTAATCAGTTCACTTTAAAGTCAGTGAGGTATGACAGGGGTCTTCTGTTTACCCTGACTGGGTATCTCTGAACAGGTGACTCTGGCCCAGGGGGGTTAGGGGCTAAGGGCTCTGGGATTTGTTCAGGGTGGATTTCAGTCCAGTCCATGCCTTTCAAACCACATTGCTGAGAGTGGTGATTTTCAGCCACCGGGAGGATCTTGAAGTGGGATGAGTTTCTGGTGATGACATGGTCACTGTGTTTGGCTGTCACCATGGAGCCTTTCATGGCGATGACTCTGTATGGGCGGGGATTGTAAGCAGAGCATAGCTCCCCCTCCTTCTTTTGACGACACAGGACTACTTTCACAGCCAAAGGAGCAGCATGGTTCATCCTGTCAGCATTGTGTTTCATCCTGTTCTTTGCCACTGCATCTGCTTGTCGTAGCTTTGCATCAGCCCGAGACTGAGAAGTAAAGGAGATTCAGGCAGCTTGATTCTGAGGGGCCTCCCGAACAGCACATCTGCAGTTGCCATTCCAGTTGAGCAGTGAGGCGTAGCACGATTGTTGGGGAGGAATGCGTACAGAGTCTGTTTCCATGGGCGACCTTCAACGTGGGCAGCACATATGATCTTTTCAAGGGTACGCATGATGTGTTCACTCTCAGCATTGGCCTAAGGCCACATCGGATTTATCTTCCTATGCCTGAAACCCAAGTATGTAGCGAAGTCTGAATATTCCGAGCTTTGGAAGGGTGGGCCGTTGTCAGTTTCGACCTCCAATGGAATTCCCAGTGTAGAGAATATTTCGTTGAGTTTAGGGATCGTGGCTCTGGCTGACGTGGACTGCAAAATCTCTACCTCTGGATGCCTGAATTATTCATCTATGACCACCAAAAGGTAATCACCAGAAGGGAATGGGCCACAGAAGTCCACATCAACTTTTTCCCATGGTGACAATGGTAGCTCAGACATGCGGTGAGGTTCTTGGGTGTGATTAGGCACAACAGCCTGGCATGGGATACAGCCTGGCATGGGATGCAGCCAGCTAACATGGTTTCTACTTGTCTGTCAATGTCAGGGAACTAGACTTTCTTTCTGATCAACCTCTTAGTTTTGACCACCCCCTGATGGCCTTCGTGTGCCAGTGACAAAGCCCTGATTTGTAACGAATGAGGGACAACGATCCTCGTGCCTCGTAGCACGGTGTCATCCATCCGTAGCGGTCACAGTTAGTTCATCTTTGATTTTCTTGAATGACATTAGAGCAGCAAAATCCACTCCATCAGCAACACCTTGTTTTTCGGACAGTGACTCCCATGAGCCTTCTTTGATGAGTCGGATGACTTCGCACAGGGTGGGGTCAGTTTTGGTCACCTCTTGAATTTCACTCAGAGTCATTGCCTTGGGGACAGCATTTGCTGTAACAAAGTTGACATATTCTTCCACTTGTCTGTCATTGTCTGAGATAAGTGATAATTGTGCAGTGACATATAGTCTGCCGGGTTGTCCTTACCAGACTTGTAGCGGACTGTGTTGTTGTAAGGCTGCAGACATAGACTCCAGCGTTCTATACGAGCAGGTGGCTTGGATTTAGGGTTGTTGAAAATCCATTCCAACGGTTTGTGATCACTGATAAGTGTAAAGGGTGCTCTGTAAAGGTATATGTGGAAATGTTCACAGCCCCACACGATCGCAAGTGCTTCCCATTCTGTTTGTGAGTATTTTTGTGCAATGGGGGACAGCGCTCTTCTTGCATTACTCACTCTAGCTGGTTCATTTGGGCCATTCCTTTGTGCAGACACAGCCACAAGACCTACTGGACTTGCGTCAACTATCAGTTCAGTTAGTCTGTGTGGGTCAAAGTAGGTCATCACAGCGTCACTTGTTAGACTTAGTTTCATCTCATCGAGAGACCTCCGGTGCTTTTCCACCCAGGTCTAATGAACAGTTTTTGTAAGTTCTCTCAGAGGTTAGGTTATTGTTGTAAAATCCTCGATGAAACAGACACTGTAATTTGCCATGCCCAGAAGACTGCGGACCTCACTGGCATTAGTCAGAGCAGCAGCGTTGTGAAGTGCTTGAACCTTCTTGGGATCCGGAGAGAATCCTCCATCTGAGAATGTGTATCCGAAGAAGTCCAGAGTGGTTTGTGCGTATGAGCACTTGGCCTTGTTCAGAGTTAGGTTCTTCTCCCTCAGTCGCTTAAACATTTCTCCAAGAGCTTGGTCATGGGCAGCTCTTGTTTTCCCAAACACTAAGATGTCATCACTTAGGTTGATTACTCCTGGGATGCCATCCAGGGTTTGTTGAATGGCATTTTGGAACACCTCTGCAGCCGATGAAACTCCAAAGCTCAGTCTTTTGTAACGTCACAGCCCTACATGGGTGGAGAATGTTGTGATATATCGAGGGGACGGCTCTAGTTCTAGCTGATGATACCCACTGTTCAAATTTAGCTTTGAGAAGAACCTGGCTCCATTGAGTGATTGTATCACATCATCTACTGTAGGTGTGAGATGTCGTTCTCGTTTGATGGCCCGATTTGGTATCCTCATGTCCACACAAATGCACACTGCTTCCGGGTCTTTTGGTTTTGGAACAGGAACAATTGAAGAGACCCAGGGAGTGGGACCATCCACCTTTTCGATGATGTCAACGTACTCTAGACATTGCAGTTCAGCCTCAATTCACTTCCTTACATGAAAATGTACTCTTCTGTGAGGTCGTGTGATGGCAGGGACATTTCTTTATGTGCAACTTGACTTGAAAGTCATTCAGTTTTCCTATCTCCTGAAAGAGGTCAGCATACTTAGTGAGGAGATCATCCACTGCCCTCACTTCTGTCTGGGTTGAAGTTCTTGTGGGCTGCTCTGGCTGTTGTGGAGATGTGTGAAGAGCATTGGTGATTTTGATTAGTCCCAGTTGACTGGCAGTGTCATAGCCCAGTAGACAGCCATTACTTCCTTGCAGCACATGGAATGTTGCATTTGTGAAGCGCGATTTGGATTTGACCAGTGAGGTGAATTTTCCTAGGGCAGGCAGTGGTGTATGTGAACCATAAGGAAATATGAGAACCGTGCATTTGGTGAGTGAGGGCTTCTGTCTCAGTCTCTGGTAAGTCTGTGAATGTTCTCATTCATCCAGGTCATGGTTATCCAAAAGAGTTGAATCAAGTGCAACTGGACTTGGTATATATCCGTGAAGACGTTTCGCTTCTCATCCAAGAGGCTTCCTCAGTTCGTGCCTTTCTGACTAGACCAAGCTAGTCTGACTGGCTGGTGATGAGACTCAGAATTTATCCTCTAGGAGTCGTTGTCGTTGTCATCTATAGCTCTGACAATGACTCCTAGAGGATAAATTCTGAGTTTTGGGGTGCAGTGCTCTGTATTATTATTTTATATCTGGTTGTTTTGGGGTACAGTGCTCTGTATTATTATTTTATATCTGGTTGTTTTGGGGTACAGTGCTCTGTGTTATTATTTTATATCTGGTTGTTTTGGGGTGCAGTGCTCTGTATTATTATTTTATATCTGGTTGTTTTGGGGTACAGTGCTCTGTATTATCATTTTATATCTGGTTGTTTTGGGGTACAGTGCTCTGTATTATTATTTTATATCTGGTTGTTTTGGGGTGCAGTGCTCTGTATTATTATTTTATATCTGGTTGTTTTCGGGTACAGTGCTCTGTATTGTTATTTTATATCTGGTTGTTTTGGGGAACAGTGCTCTGTATTATTATTTTATAACTGGTTGTTTTGGGGTGCAGTGCTCTGTATTATTATTTTATATCTGGTTGTTTTGGGGTGCAGTGCTCTGTATTATTATTTTATATCTGTTGCTTTGGGGTACAGTGCTCTGTATTATTATTTTATATCTGGTTGTTTTGGGGTGCAGTGCTCTATTATTATTTTATATCTGGTTCTTTTGGGGTGCAGTGCTCTGTATTATTATTTTATATCTGGTTGTTTTGGGGTACAGTGCTCTGTATTATTATTTTATATCTGGTTCTTTTGGGGTACAGGGCTCTGTATTATTTTATATCTGGTTCTTTTGGGGTACAGGGCTCTGTATTATTATTTTATATCTGGTTGTTTTGGGGTACAGCGCTCTGTATTATTATTTTATATCTGGTTCTTTTGGGGTACAGCGCTCTGTATTATTATTTTATATCTGGTTGTTTTGGGGTACGGCGCTCTGTATTATTATTTTATATCTGGTTCTTTTGGGGTACAGCGTTCTGTATTATTATTTTATATCTGGTTGTTTTGGGGTACAGCGCTCTGTATTATTATATTATATCTGGTTCTTTTGGGGTACAGTGCTCTGTATTATGGTTGTTTTGGGGTACAGCGCTCTGTATTGTTATTTTATATCTGGTTGTTTTGGGGTACAGCGCATGATGGCCTTTCCTTCCTAGGCAGCTGTCAGGTGGACTCTGAACGACTCAGTGAGCGTCTCAACACTTTGTGGGGGGAAACTGCAAAGCTTCTTCATGTCACTGACTGGTGACGAACTTTCGTTCATAAAAGTCCATGAAATATGCATGGAAAGAGTCACATAAGTGATCTGTCTGCCTGTCTGTCTCTCTGTGTGTGTGTGTGTGTCTGTGTGTGTGTGTCTCCGCAGCATGTGGTGGTGGTGTGTAAGTTCATAGCAGCCTGGTTTGTGCCTAACAGCCCCATGCGGGTGAAGAACCAGCGGCTGCAGGAGAAACTCAGCAGACTGAAGGAGGAACTTTGGTTAGTGGTGAAAAACACTTTTCTGTTCAGCCTGCAGGATAAAAGTTCATTTGATTCCAACACGTTCATCTTTAGAGACAGACCCCTCTCCCATAGCGCATTAACATATCAGCCAGAAGTATTTGAAGTCCACCTGTAATACTGAGTAGCTAATGTGACTTCTCCTCATGGAAATCGTTTGAGCTGGGAGATGAAGTGAAGGTATAATACTATAATAACATGGTAATATTACATTAGCTCTGTTGGAGGTGGTTAGTGTTATGAGTTACTACTACCACCAGAGTTATTGAGTAACATTTGAAATACTTGCAGTAGCTGGATAACTCACTTAACAAAACAGAGAGTTAAAGTTGTGATTAAAGAAAAGGTTTGACTCAGTCTTCAGGCTTTATCATCTGATGTCCCTACATTAAGTTCCTCATTCAGCAGCCGTCACTTCAGAGTCACCAAGTCATTCTTTATCACAGCGTTACTGTCCCTTTCATTCTTACTTGCTGCTGCACTCTAGTGAGTACATTTTGTCGAGAGTTGTGTACTTACAATACCTTTTCTAATGCACATGTAAAGTCCCTAATTGTAATTATAAGAAGGGTTACGAAGGATCGTGTAGATTCTGTCATACAGGGGCCTCTTTACTGCCTCCTGTACATCATACTCGTGCACTCACTCATGTCAGCCATTGCTTTTTTATTCAAACTTGTGTCAGGGCGTCCGGGTGGCGTAGCGGTCTGTTCCGTTGCCTATCAACATGGGGATCGCCAGTTCGAATCCCCCGTGTTACCTCCGGCTTGGTCGGGCGTCCCTACAGACCCAATTGGCCGTGTCTGCGGGTGGGAAGCCGGATGTGGGTATGTGTCCTGGTCGCTGCACTAGCGCCTCCTCTGGTCAGCCAGAGTGACTGTTCAGAGGGAGGGGGAACTGGGGGGAATAGCGTGATCCTCCCACGTGCTACATCCTCCTGATGAAACTCCTCACAGTCAGGTGAAAAGAAGTGGCTGGTGACTCCACATGTATGGGAGGAGGTATGTGGTAGTGTGCAGCCCTCCCCAGATCAGCAGAGGGGGTGGAGCAGAGACCGGGACGGCTGGGAAGAGTGGGAAGATTGGCCAAGTACAATTGGGGAGAAGAAGAAAAAAACCTTGTGTCAGTTTGGTTGGGAGTTTGAAGGTGTTGTGCAGTATCTTAGCTGATCCTAGGACCACACTCTTCTGGACAGAGTCCTCAGAAGTTGTTGTTCCTGGAATCTGCTGGAGCCACTTTCCCAATTTGGGGGTCACAGCCCCTACTGCTCCTATTACCACTGGGACTACTGTGGATTTCATTCTGCCTTCAGCCCTTGGTGTTTCTCTGGCTTCTCATGAGCCTTTCTTCCTGATTTTTCTGTCACTTGGGACTGTTACATCGGTCACTACTGCGGTCTTCTGTTCCTTGTCGACCACCACACTCTCCCCAAACTAGGAGAGTGGCTCCAGCAGGTTCCAAGAGCAACATCTGAGGTCTCTGTCCAGAAGACTGGTCCTAGCAACAGCTAAGATGCTGCGCTGAACCCTTAAACTCCTGGGCCTCTGGTAGAGGACCCGAGCTTCAGGAAGACTCGCACCACCTGGCGGTGATACGGGGATTTATTGTGTGTGTGTGTGTGTGTGTGTGTGTGTGTGTGTGTGTGTGTGTGTGTGTGTGTGTGTGTGTGTGTGTATTTTCTATTTCCTCAGTGAGATGAAGCGCTACAATAAATCAACGGACGTCTAGCATCTCTTGAGGACCTCCTGTGGTGGACTTTGGAATCAGTGTCCATTCTCTTGTTACCAAGACTGGACAGACAAACTGGTTTACATTCTGTCGGAGAATAATAGACTGGTGTGAATCTAGTCTAAACTCCGAATCACTCCACCAACCGTCTTCTTCACCCCTGGGTAGTTTTCATCATCAATGGGTCATCAATTAGTTTCATCCATCCACTGTCAGTCAGAAACATCCCCTGTCAGTTGTCATCCACCATCTTTCCTTCAGTAGATGGGACGTCTGCTGTTTTGTTCTCAACAATCAGCGGATTTTATTCCATTTTTTATTTTTAATCTAAAGAGTCTGAACAGGCCACACTAGAACCACTTGATGCTCATTGGGCCATCACATTCTTTCACTTCACATTTCCCTTTCAAGTCAACAGGGCCCCACAATGTCCTTCAGGAACACCAGGAATAAAGTTTGACCTCCATTCTGTCCTGATGACTCATGTCTTCATTTCCATGTTATTTCTTTACTGCAGTAAAAGACAATGTGGACCTTGATTCAAGATGTCTAGTCAGGCGGCTTAGCAAAATGATGGGGACACGGCGGACAAAAGCACCACATTTTTTCCACATGCTCTCCATCGCCATAGCTTTCAATTTTTGATGGGAGCCACTTCATCAAGATGGCGGGCCGCCAAGTAAAATCCAGAAGTGCCAATATCTCAGCTTCCAAGCCACTTAGAAGGTCAATCCTGATGTCAAACTATACATTTTCTGGGTCAACAAATGTATTAAAGCTATTGAGAATATCAATAGGTGACTATTTTTTCTGATATTAGGTAATTTAGTTCATTCTGGCAATATATCTACACAATTATGTACATTGTACACAACATATTTTTGTAACACACAGCGTGAGCATTCCAGTAGACAATAAGGTAAGTAAAGTTAGCCATTTACTCTTATATAGGAAATTATTATTAAGCACGTGTGTAACGACACATTCAGTGGGGGGAACATGACCACAGCTTACAGTGATGCTAGTCCAGTTGGTGCGATTGTTTATGAACTTTGACAGAGCTGTCTCTTGTTATTTCCCATTTATATTCAAGTTATTTCTTTCAGAAAAAGCAAAAGCAAAAAGTGTGTGAACCCCCCTCCAATTGTAGCCTACACTTGGTTTTGCTCCACCTGTCTGCATGCAACTACTGCAGAATTGATAGAGTAGCTTCTTGGACATGCTGACTGCGGGACCACATGATGAGAAGACCAAAGAAGCTTGGAGACAAGATATGATCACCAAGAGTCCAACATTCCAGTACTGGGATACCATCCTCAACATGGAAATTCTGGGTCTGATATTTGTGCGGGCCCACAGAGAACAGGATTTCCCCCTCTATGTGGAGTCACTGAAGGCTCTCGTTCCATGGTTCTTTGTCCTTGATCACCAGAACTATGCCCGATGGATTCCTGTCCACATTCGTGACATGGAAAGCTTGCCAACGTCCATTCACAAGGAATTTAAAGAACATGGCCACTGGGTTGTTCCCAAGACCACAAACAGATTCTCAAGCATACCGATAGACCAGGCTCATGAGCAGAATAACGGTCTGGTGAAGGGTTCTGGGGGTGCAGTGGGACTCACCGAGAATCCCTCAGCATTCAAGAAGTGGATGATCGCAGGGCCTGAACAAGCACGACTCCTAAAAGAGTTTGAGCAGGAGTATATCTTAGAAGAAGGCAATAAACAACATCACCATGAAGAAGGAATGTCTACACAGAAGACATTCAGTGAGCAAGCCCTAGCTCTGGTGCACACCATCAGTGGGATGAGCAATCCGTTCCTAGATGATACCCCCGAGCTACTAACGCTGGACACGCGAAATGTGATTGACGAGTCTGTGGTTAACACAGTCCGCACAGTGGAATCAGTGGGCAGAGGTCAGTACAACAAGTACCATAAGACTGTGATCATGGACGGCTCTCACTCCATTCATGAGCCCATCAAAAAGAACTTGCTGCCGCTCTTCAGATGCCCAACACCCAAGACGAAGACCAAGCAGGCAGGGCAGATCTCAATGTTGAAGGACGATGTGGCATTCTTCTCCCGATTATATATAGCCATGCCACACAGAGAGGGGGACCTGAGCACCTTCTTTAAGCATGAAAACCATCCATACCCTCCCTCTCTATCTGACAGAGGGAAACTACGGCTGGGAAAGAAGTCAGATCTGCTAAATGTTCTAACACAGAAGACACAAGAGGAACCTCCCGGTACTTTTGATGTCAAACGGAGCTGCCGTGGTGCACTTCCTGTCCCCTACCAATATTACCACATTCCATGAATAGGCCAGTTTTGTCTTTGTTCCCCACATCATGAAACACTTGGAGACCTGCGAAAGAGTTGATGTGGGTGGTCGTTGACCCAGAAAATTTATATTTTGACACCAAGATTGACCTTCTAAGTGGCTTGGAAGCTGAGATATTGGCACTTAAAGATTTTACATGGCGGCCGCCATCTTGATGAAGTGGCTCCCATCAAAAATTGAAAGCTATGGCGATGGAGAGCGTGTGGAAAAAATTTGGTGCTTTTGTCCGGCGTGTCCCCATCCTTCTCAAATCTGGTCCTAAGCCGCCTGACTAGTCCCCTTGGTGTGCAGACAAAGTCAACCCTAGGAATTTTTGTGTTAATGTGAATTTTTGTTCATAGTTGAGGTTTTCTAGTCAGAAAAAAAATGTTTCTACAGAAGCCATTATTTGTACAGTATTTTATTTCTGTATTTCCATATAATTATTTATCTCTCCTTGTTTTAGACCTGGTTTCTCATCTGTTAATCAGCTACTTTCATTATGTTGAGATAATGAAACTCATTTATAATATTTGAAAACCAAACCATAATATCTATTCCAATGCATTTTGATTTAAAAACAGCTGTTCGTCAGTCAACCTTGTTGGGTGGGGTCTACTATAATCATTGGGTGCTCAGTCACTTCGCAGAGATTCAACCAAGCTACTCGTCAATATGCCAACCACCAAAAATACAAGAAAGAACACCAAAGTGGTGCAAGAACAGGGCCTGATTGAACGAGTACAACTGGGGAGAAAAAGGGAGGGGGGGGGTCCCAAAAAACCAAAAAAAAATGTAGACAAAAATAATATAAGAAACATACCAAAGGCGTTTAGGATAATACAAGATATTAAAAGTAAACAGATATTGAGTGCAGCATTGTTTATCCCTTAGAGATACAGATCTGGTATTTTACCCATTTCAACATATAATCGTCCCATCTGTCAGTCTTCCTATAGAAAAGTTGTTCACATGAGGCCACTTTTCCAAGTTCTATGAACCACTCCCGCCAAGAGGGAGCTTCTGTCTTTTTCCATCCACTCAATAAGGTCTGTCTACCCACCATTATGGCAGTTTGGATCAGTTCTGCATTTCACAGCTAATGGGCCACCCAACACATATGACCTGGGAGAGAATTCAAAGTCATTGCTAGTGATCTCCTTTATACAATTGTGGACTTATTTCCTAAAGACCTGGATCTTAGGGCATTGCCAGAGAGCATGGAGTAATGTACCCTCTGAATTCTGACATTTCCAGCAGTCTGCATTGTTCTTAAGGCCTAACTGATGTTGTAAAAAAGGCTCCGACATTTATAGGTGCCTGCGCCTTTAAGACTCTGGCCGGATTCTCCTGCTGTGGGTGACGCAGCCTGGGTTTAGGTGTAGTTTTGAAGCTAGAGGCCTTGCCTAGCACACGTTGAGACGGTGTTCATGTTATAAGTACACAGTACATGTAGTTTCCCCTGCAATTCTCGTGTCTGCGTGTATAGTGAATTTGTCCTCGTTTGTCCTTTGTTGCGATCCAGCTTGTTCTTTGAGTCACTGACGGAAGAACTCGCTATGATTTATGCTGGATTTCAATACAGTTCACACAAACGAAGTGCACGTCTCCTCTTCGTTCCTGTGTTCTGACCGACACACCATGCTGTTTAGTCTCTGCCTAAGACAAACTAGCCCTTCCAAATTATCCCACTAACATACGTAGTCTGGATGGTGTCCAATAAAAGCGATTGAGGGTTTTAAATTGTATGAGTCTGGTTTTTATATCCCTTGACAACTTTCTCTGAATTTGGCATATCCTTTTCCATTCTAACTCATTAAACAAAATATTTAAGTCTTTCTCCCGGTTAGTCCTTCATGCTGTTGGAAGTGTAGTAGCCTGTCAAAATATTTTAGAATAATATTGAGAGGCCTCATGACCCAGTCCAAACATTGTGATGGTATCAGAGAGCAGTTGACATTGTTGAGGGGGTGCTCTTGGAGAGCCCAGCACAGTAGACAGCAAGTGTCTTGCTGTCTACTGTGCTGCTCCTTCTTCGGCCAGTTTATCACGGATAATTGTTGTGTCATCCAATACAGAAGTGATTCTGAATTGCTGGTTCGTCTAGAATAGATTAAGTATCATCTTTCTTGCTTAAAAAGTTGCTATTAGTCTTATTCCAGCTGCTTGAGTATTAGTCCTTTTCTCTATACATCTGCTGCTGGTTCCTAGTGGGATCTTATTCTAGTTGTAGCTGTCTTATTCTATTTACTTACTTGTCTTATTTACTTATTCTAGCTGTAGGTCCAAAGGAATTGAATCATGTGCAACTGGACTTGGTATATATACCAAGGTATATATGGAATATATACCAAGTTCAGTTGCACTCGATTCAATTCCTTTGGATAACCAAGACCTGGATGAATGAGAACATTCACAGACATCTAGCTGTAGATGTTTTTCACCTAGTGTGTCGGTCATCTGTATCTTGTCTACCTAGTATAGACCATGTATTTCCTTCGCATTCCTTTCCTCTTCCCGTGGCTGGCATAGAAGTTGGGTCACTCCTAGGCACTGTGACTATACCAATCTCCTCTATCCCACTCTCTCCACTCACGTTGAGCAAGTGGTTATGGGAGGGCTCTGGAATTGCCAGTCTGCGGTGCCGAAAGCTGAGTTTATCTCAGGCTAGGCATCCTTGCTCTCCCTCAACTTTCTTGCTCTAACTGAGACCTGGATCATGCCAGAAAACACCACCACACCCACAGCTCTGTCAGATGTGTATTCTTTTTCTCACATTCCCAGAGCTGGGAGGCGGGTGGTGGTACTGGCCTGCTAATCTCCCCAAAATGGAAATACTCTCTTGTTTCCATTCCACAATTTTCTCCACCCTCTTTTGAATTGCATGCTGTTACTGTCTCTTATCCAGTCAAACTCACCATCGTGGTTGTGTACCGCCCACCAGGCCCCCTTGGTGGGTTTCTGGAGGAGCTTGACACACTTGTCTCGCACTTCCCTGTTGATGACTCTGCACTAATCCTTCTCGGTGACGTCAACATCCACACTGACAAGCTAGATCCTCTTCTCTCTTTCCTCTCCTCCTTTGACCCTCACCTCTCACCCTCTCCTCCTACCCACAAGGCCAGCAACTAGCTGGACCTTATCTTTACTAGACACTGTCCTATTTCCAATCTCCCTGTTACTCCCCTCCAGCTCTCTGACCACTATTTCATGTCCTAATCTCTCTCCCTCTCTTCATCCCCTCAGCCCCTCCCCCTACCCACATGGTTTCCACCCGTAGACACCTCCACTCTCTCTGCCACTGATCTTTCTTCCTCTGTGACCTCTATCCTCCCTACACCTGAATCTTTCTCTCTCCTACCCCCTGACACTGCTACTGATCTTCTTCTCTCTACCCTCTCCTCTTCTCTGGACAATCTCTGTCCCCTCACCTCCAGGCCTGCACGCCAAACTCCACCTGCCCCTTGGCTGTCCGACTCAGTACGTACTGACAGACGGAGCCTGAGAATGGCAGAGCGCAAATGGAGAAAAGGCAAACTCCCAGAGGACCTTCTCAACTTCCAATCTCTTCTTTCCACTTTCTCCTCCTCCCTTTCTGCTGCTAAAGCTGCCTTCTATCGCCCTAAAATCCTATCCTCTGCCTCTAATCCTAAGAAACTCTTTGAAACCTTCTCTGAACTTCTCCAACCCCCACCTCCTCCTCCTACTTCCTCCCTTCTCCCTGATGACTTCGCTAACTTCTTTGACAAGAAGGTAAACGACATCAGATCCTCCTTTTCTCACCACCCGGTTAGTGCTGCTTGCACTATCCCACCCTCTGCACCCTCCCTCACCTCTCCACATCCCACCCTATCCCACCTCGCTCCCCTCTCCCCCGACGAGGTTCTAAACCTCATCACATCCAATCGCCCCACCACATGCTCCCTTGACCCGGTCCCCTCCCCTCTTCTTCAGTCTATAGCACCTGAACTCCTCCCTATCTAACCCACCTCATCAACACCTCCCTCCAGGCAGGATGCTTTCTATCTGCCTTCAAGACTGCTAGAGTCACCCCCCTTCTCAAGAAACCATCACTTAACCCCTCTGATGTCAAAAACTACAGACCGGTTTCCGTTCTACCCTTTCTATCCAAAACTTTTGAACGTACTGTCTTTAACCAACTTTCTTTGTACCTCCACCAGAACAACCTCCTTGATCCCAACCAGTCTGGGTTCGGGGTGGGTCACTCGACAGAGGTGGCCCTCTTTGCAGTGACAGAATCGCTGAACTCTGCGAGAGCAAACTCTCTCTCCTCTGTCCTGATACTCCTGGACCTGTCAGCTGCGTTCGACACAGTGAACCACCAGATCCTCCTCTCTACCCTCGAGGGGCTGGGTTTCACAGGCTCTGCACTCTCAATGTTTGCATCCTACCTGATGGGTCGCTCCTACCAGGTGACATGGAGGGGATCTGTGTCCGAGCCTCGTATGACTACAAGCGTTCCACAAGGTTCGGCTCTGGGTCCTCCTTTTCTCCCTGTACACGACATCCCTGGGTTCTGTATTCGCTCGCATGACTTCTCTTACCATTGTTATGCCGATGACACCCAGCTGATCTTGTCCTTTCCTCCCACTGACACACAAGTAGAGACACACATTGCTGCGTGCTTGACCGACATCTCGAAGTGAATGGCGACACACCACCTGAAGCTCAATCTGGACAAGACAGAGCTGATGTTCCTCCCGGGGAAAGGTTGTCCCCACCGAGACATAGCCATCACCATTGACAACACCGTGGTGACGCCAGCTCGGACTGTGAGGAATCTGGGTGTGATCCTGGACGACCAACTGTCGTTTGCTGAAAATGTTGCATCGGTTGCTCGCTCCTGCAGATTTCTCCCCTATAACATCAGGAGGACTCTCCCATTCCTCACCGACGAGACAGGTGCTCATCCAGGCTCTGGTCATCTCCTGGCTGGACTACGGCAACTCCCTCCTTGCTGGCGCCCCGGCGTCGGCCATCAGACCTCTGGAGCTTGTTCAGAAAGCTGCAGCTCGTCTGGTGTTCAAGTGCCCTAAGTTCTCCCACACATCTCCCCTTCTCATGTCCCTACACTGGCTCCCAGTAGCTGCTCGCATCCAGTTTAAGACTCTGGTGTTAGCCTACAGGGCAGTGACAGGAACAGCTCCTTCCTATCTCCAGGCCATGGTCAAGCCCTACACCCCCACCCGACCACTTGGCTCTGCTGCCTCGGGACGCCTGGTTCTGTCCTGGCCCCACAGTGGTGGAATGAACTCTCCACTGATGTCAGGACAGCGGAGTCCCTTTCCATCTTTCGGCGCAGGTTGAAAACTCACCTCTTCAAGAACTACTACCCTGTTACTTGTTCTTAGCACTTATTGTATTCACCCATTTAAAAAAAAACAACTCTTTCTTGCACTTTTACTTCAGCACTGGTTTTGCTCTTAGATGCTTGTTTAGATGCACTTATGACATCTGATGACTAGCAGTTCTCATGATCTCCTACGTTAAATGATGCACTTATTGTAAGTCGCTTTGGATAAAAGCGTCGGCTAAATGACTGGAATGTAATGTAATGTAAACGCACGTAGCATACCAATCATGTAGACGCAACATGTGGTTCTAGCCACCAGGGGGCGCATTCCCCAATATTATATGTCCAGTGTTACTGAAAATCAGCAAAGGATTAAAAAAACGTTAAACTTGGAGGGGAAGGATGTCCGCGTTCACAACTCACATTCACCCCAGTGGCTTTTCCTCGCTATCTCTGTGTGTCAGCGTGAGCAGAGTGGTGATTCAGGCTCCAGAACGTTTTGGCACAACTTTATTTATAGTTTCAGCTAATACAAACAGGATCAAACAGCAGAGGGAGTCCTTCATACACCACTATGATAAGTAACATGATTCCATCCCAGAGCCAGTGGGCCGCGGGTATGGGAGCTGCACCTTCAGCTGTGTCAGACTCACGGTGCGTCCTGCACAGCTCAACCACAAATGCGCTGATGTTGTCCCTTGTAGTCAACACGTCTTATTAGCTGATGAGAAAAGTTAAATGAGAGAAGCTACACTACATGATAAACAGTGCTACAGGACGATGCAGGGCATTGCTGTCTTATCATAACACGTCTCCTCTTTCCAACCCCACACCTGGTTTGGCTTCCTGCCACCACAGCCCAGACACGTGCTTCATGAGGCCTGTCGAGACCTCCTGTTCTCCTGCTGTCTCAGTGTGGTGAAAGGCAGTGAACAGGCTTCATCAAGACATAAACCAGTAACCGATAAAAGAAGCCCCGTGTTGCCTCCGGCTTGGTCGGGCGTCCCTACAGACACAAGTGGTCCTCTGTGCGGGTGGGAAGCCGGGTGTGGGTATGTGTCCCTGTCGCTGCACTAGCGCCTCCTCTGGTCGGTTGGGGCACCTGTTCAGGGGGAGGGGGAACTGGGGGGGATAGCGTGATCCTCCCACGCGCTACGTCCCCCTGGTGAAACTCCTCACTGTCAGGTGTAAAGAAGCGGCTGGTGACTCCACATGTATGGGAGGATGCATGTGGTAGTCTGCAGCCCTCCTGGACCAGCAGAGGGGGTGGAGCAGAGACCGGGACGGCTGGGAAGAGTGGGGTAATTGGCCGGGTACAATTGGGGAGAAAAAAGGGCAAATTCCCCCCTCACAAAAAAAAGACAAAAAATAAAAAGCACCTGTTAATACAATTCCACTTCAGGGCACCGGTAAAGACAGTCACACAGTCAGTATAGCGACCCCTGCAGTGCACACACAGCAGGTGTTTTAGGGTCGGAGGGCGTGTGTAAAGTACATTTCGTCAGAACAAAGATAAACAAACACCTGCTTCAGATTCACTTCATTACTGTTTGATTACGTCATCAGATATGGGTCAGGCCACGAGGGACAGAACACCACAAACCACCACTAAACCACTTCCTCTTCATGGTTGGTTTTCCCCTCCCTCTGATCCCCGTGCAGCCTGGATTCAGGTCCAACATGTAGTTAGTTATTCCTCATCCAGCAGGTGACTTTTCCATCTGGAAGCCTGCTGTGATCTAGATGCTGGAATCCATGAAGTCTCTTCTGGAAAATCCTTTCTGCAAAACAGAAGAGGAACACAACTGAGCGACTATAAGCCCGGCAGAGAAACCAGTACACACAACCATACACACTACATGTAGTACTGAGTTCATACACACACCATGTAGTACAGAGGTTCATACCCACACCATGTAGTACTGAGGTTCATACACACACCATGTAGTACTGAGTTTCATACACACACCATGTAGTACTGAGTTTCATACACACACCATGTAGTACTGAGGTTCATACACACACCATGTAGTACTGAGTTCATACACACACCATGTAGTACTGAGGTTCATACACACACCATGTAGTACAGAGGTTCATACCCACACCATGTAGTACTGAGGTTCATACACACACCATGTAGTACTGAGGTTCATACACACACCATGTAGTACTGAGGTTCATACACACACCATGTAGTACTGAGGTTCATACACACACCATGTAGTACTGAGGTTCATACACACACCATGTAGTACAGAGGTTCATACACACTACATGTAGTACTGAGGTTCATACACACTACATGTAGTACTGAGGTTCATACACACTACATGTAGTACTGAGGTTCATACACACTACATGTAGTACTGAGGTTCATACACACTACATGTAGTACTGAGGTTCATACACACTACATGTAGTACTGAGTTCATACACACACCATGTAGTACAGAGGTTCATACACACTACATGTAGTACTGAGGTTCATACACACTACATGTAGTACTGAGGTTCATACACACACCATGTAGTACAGAGGTTCATACACACTACATGTAGTACAGAGGTTCATACACACTACATGTAGTACAGAGGTTCATACACACTACATGTAGTACAGAGGTTCATACACACTACATGTAGTACAGAGGTTCATACACACACCATGTAGTACAGAGATTCATACACACACCATGTAGTACAGAGGTTCATACACACTACATGTAGTACTGAGGTTCATACACACTACATGTAGTACAGAGGTTCATACACACTACATGTAGTACTGAGGTTCATACCCACACCATGTAGTACTGAGGTTCATACACACACTGTAATGTCCGTAGACGCCTTGTCTTACTGACATAAGAATAATTCAAGAACGAGCCGACTTCGTAGGTTCTTAACTGTGTAGCTTTTACTAGCGTTCATCCGACATACAACCTTCATAACATGCGCTTCTCACTTCCTGTATACGTCACACGCACTGCACGTACACCCGTGAGTAGGTCAAGTTAAACACGTGACCTTTCATTCATTACACACACCATGTAGTACTGAGGTTCATACACACACCATGTAGTACTGAGGTTCATACACACACCATGTAGTACTGAGGTTCATACACACACCATGTAGTACTGAGTTCATACACACACCATGTAGTACTGAGGTTCATACACACACCATGTAGTACTGAGGTTCATACACACACCATGTAGTACTGAGTTCATACACACACCATGTAGTACTGAGTTCATACACACACCATGTAGTACTGAGTTCATACACACACCATGTAGTACTGAGGTTCATACACACTACATGTAGTACTGAGTTCATACACACACCATGTAGTACAGAGGTTCATACACACTACATGTAGTACTGAGGATCATACACACTACATGTAGTACTGAGGTTCATACACACACCATGTAGTACAGAGGTTCATACACACTACATGTAGTACAGAGGTTCATACACACTACATGTAGTACAGAGGTTCATACACACTACATGTAGTACAGAGGTTCATACACACTACATGTAGTACAGAGGTTCATACACACACCATGTAGTACAGAGATTCATACACACACCATGTAGTACAGAGGTTCATACACACTACATGTAGTACTGAGGTTCATACACACTACATGTAGTACAGAGGTTCATACACACTACATGTAGTACTGAGGTTCATACCCACACCATGTAGTACTGAGGTTCATACACACACTGTAATGTCCGTAGACGCCTTGTCTTACTGACATAAGAATAATTCAAGAACGAGCCGACTTCGTAGGTTCTTAACTGTGTAGCTTTTACTAGCGTTCATCCGACATACAACCTTCATAACATGCGCTTCTCACTTCCTGTATACGTCACACGCACTGCACGTACACCCGTGAGTAGGTCAAGTTAAACACGTGACCTTTCATTCATTACACACACCATGTAGTACTGAGGTTCATACACACACCATGTAGTACTGAGGTTCATACACACACCATGTAGTACTGAGGTTCATACACACACCATGTAGTACTGAGTTCATACACACACCATGTAGTACTGAGGTTCATACACACACCATGTAGTACTGAGGTTCATACACACACCATGTAGTACTGAGTTCATACACACACCATGTAGTACTGAGTTCATACACACACCATGTAGTACTGAGTTCATACACACACCATGTAGTACTGACGTTCATACACACACCATGTAGTACTGAGGTTCATACACACACCATGTAGTACTGAGTTCATACACACACCATGTAGTACTGAGGTTCATACCCACACCATGTAGTACTGAGTTCATATACACACTACATGTAGAACAGAGGTTCATACACACTAGATGTAGTACAGAGGTTCATACACACTACATGTAGAACTGAGGTTCATACACACTAGATGTAGTACGGAGGTTCATACACACTAGATGTAGTACAGAGGTTCATACACACTAGATGTAGTACAGAGGTTCATACACACTAGATGTAGTACAGAGGTTCATACACACTACATGTAGAACAGAGGTTCATACACACTAGATGTAGTACAGAGGTTCATACACACTAGATGTAGTACAGAGGTTCATACACACTAGATGTAGTACTGAGGTTCATACACACTACATGTAGTACAGAGGTTCATACACACTACATGTAGTACTGAGGTTCATACACACTAGATGTAGTACAGAGGTTCATACACACTAGATGTAGTACAGAGGTTCATACACACTACATGTAGTACTGAGGTTCATACACACTAGATGTAGTACTGAGGTTCATACACACTACATGTAGTACAGAGGTTCATACACACTACATGTAGTACAGAGGTTCATACACACTACATGTAGTACTGAGGTTCATACACACTAGATGTAGTACAGAGGTTCATACACACTAGATGTAGTACAGAGGTTCATACACACTAGATGTAGTACAGAGGCTCATACACACTAGATGTAGTACAGAGGTTCATACACACTACATGTAGTACTGAGGTTCATACACACTACATGTAGTACAGAGGTTCATACACACTAGATGTAGTACAGAGGTTCATACCCACTACATGTAGTACTGAGGTTCATACCCACTACATGTAGTACTGAGGTTCATACACACTACATGTAGTACAGAGGTTCATACACACACCATGTAGTACAGAGGTTCATACACACACCATGTAGTACAGAGGTTCATACACACTACATGTAGTACTGAGGTTCATACACACTACATGTAGTACAGAGGTTCATACACACTACATGTAGTACTGAGGTTCATACACACACTGTAATGTCCGTAGACGCCTTGTCTTACTGACATAAGAATAATTCAAGAACGAGCCGACTTCGTAGGTTCTTAACTGTGTAGCTTTTACTAGCGTTCATCCGACATACAACCTTCATCACATGCGCTTCTCACTTCCTGTATACGTCACACGCACTGCACGTACACCCGTGAGTAGGTCAAGTTAAACACGTGACCTTTCATTCATTACACACACCATGTAGTACTGAGGTTCATACACACACCATGTAGTACTGAGGTTCATACACACACCATGTAGTACTGAGGTTCATACACACACCATGTAGTACTGAGTTCATACACACACCATGTAGTACTGAGGTTCATACACACACCATGTAGTACTGAGGTTCATACACACACCATGTAGTACTGAGTTCATACACACACCATGTAGTACTGAGTTCATACACACACCATGTAGTACTGAGGTTCATACACACACCATGTAGTACTGAGGTTCATACACACACCATGTAGTACTGAGGTTCATACACACACCATGTAGTACTGAGTTCATACACACACCATGTAGTACTGAGGTTCATACACACACCATGTAGTACTGAGTTCATACACACACCATGTAGTACTGAGGTTCATACACACACCATGTAGTACTGAGGGTCATACACACACCATGTAGTACTGAGTTCATACACACACCATGTAGTACTGACGTTCATACACACACCATGTAGTACTGAGGTTCATACACACACCATGTAGTACTGAGTTCATACACACACCATGTAGTACTGAGGTTCATACCCACACCATGTAGTACTGAGTTCATATACACACTACATGTAGAACAGAGGTTCATACACACTAGATGTAGTACAGAGGTTCATACACACT
This sequence comes from Lampris incognitus, assembly GCF_029633865.1. NCBI lineage: Eukaryota > Metazoa > Chordata > Actinopteri > Lampriformes > Lampridae > Lampris > Lampris incognitus. The sequence goes on along the minus strand of NC_079214.1, from coordinate 2,022,018 downwards.
ACATGTAGAACTGAGGTTCATACACACTAGATGTAGTACGGAGGTTCATACACACTAGATGTAGTACAGAGGTTCATACACACTAGATGTAGTACAGAGGTTCATACACACTAGATGTAGTACAGAGGTTCATACACACTACATGTAGAACAGAGGTTCATACACACTAGATGTAGTACAGAGGTTCATACACACTAGATGTAGTACAGAGGTTCATACACACTAGATGTAGTACTGAGGTTCATACACACTACATGTAGTACAGAGGTTCATACACACTAGATGTAGTACTGAGGTTCATACACACTAGATGTAGTACAGAGGTTCATACACACTAGATGTAGTACTGAGGTTCATACACACTACATGTAGTACAGAGGTTCATACACACTACATGTAGTACTGAGGTTCATACACACACCATGTAGTACAGAGGTTCATACACACTAGATGTAGTACTGAGGTTCATACACACTACATGTAGTACAGAGGTTCATACACACTAGATGTAGTACAGAGGTTCATACACACTACATGTAGTACTGAGGTTCATACACACTAGATGTAGTACAGAGGTTCATACACACTAGATGTAGTACAGAGGTTCATACACACTACATGTAGTACTGAGGTTCATACACACTAGATGTAGTACTGAGGTTCATACACACTACATGTAGTACAGAGGTTCATACACACTACATGTAGTACAGAGGTTCATACACACTACATGTAGTACTGAGGTTCATACACACTAGATGTAGTACAGAGGTTCATACACACTAGATGTAGTACAGAGGCTCATACACACTAGATGTAGTACAGAGGTTCATACACACTACATGTAGTACTGAGGTTCATACACACTAGATGTAGTACAGAGGTTCATACACACTACATGTAGTACAGAGGTTCATACACACTAGATGTAGTACAGAGGTTCATACACACTAGATGTAGTACAGAGGTTCATACACACTAGATGTAGTACAGAGGTTCATACCCACTACATGTAGTACTGAGGTTCATACCCACTACATGTAGTACTGAGGTTCATACCCACTACATGTAGTACAGAGGTTCATACACACTACATGTAGTACAGAGGTTCATACACACTACATGTAGTACAGAGGAGTGCATGCTCCTCCTTGGGCAGGGTGATTTGGGCCCTCACTCCACTGAGCTGCGTTTCAAAGGGTGCAAAGAACTGGTTAAGCATGTCGGGGAGTGTGCTGTCACGGGTGATGTGTGGGGTGCTGCTTTTGTAATCCGTTATGTTTTTAATACCTCTCCACATGCTCCGGGAGTTGTTATGTGTGAAGTGCCCCTCAATGCGCTGCTTGTACCTGTGTTTAGCCTCTCTAATGCCCTTTTTCAAGTCCCTCTGGGCATTTTTGTAGGCCAGCATGTCACCTGTCCTGAAGGTAGCAGGTCGAGCCCTGAGCAGAGACCGCACATTCCTGTACAGAGGCAGTCCAGAGGCAGTCCAGAGGCAGTACAGAGGCAGTCCAGAGGCAGTCCAGAGGCAGTACAGAGGCAGTCCAGAGGCAGTCCAGAGGCAGTACAGAGGCAGTACAGAGGCAGTCCAGAGGCAGTCCAGAGGCAGTACAGAGGCAGTCCAGAGGCAGTACAGAGGCAGTCCAGAGGCAGTACAGAGGCAGTCCAGAGGCAGTCCAGAGGCAGTACAGAGGCAGTACAGATGCAGTCCAGAGGCAGTCCAGAGGCAGTACAGAGGCAGTCCAGAGGCAGTACAGAGGCAGTCCAGAGGCAGTCCAGAGGCAGTCCAGAGGCAGTACAGAGGCAGTCCAGAGGCAGTACAGAAGCAAGCCAGGAATCAGGAACACTTTAGTTGTCATTTCACCTCAAGTACTTGCACACATGAAGTGAAACGAAATGCCGTTTCCCCCAGCACACAACAGTACAGAGAAAACACACTCAAGAACTACAAGAACACACATGCCCACACTAACACATACTATATCCAACCCAAAAAAAGTAAAAATAAATCACTGTCCAAGGGAGCAAACACCAGACAGGATGACTGCCAGAACCACTGGTCTGCACCGCCGTCCGTGTTTCCTCCTCGGGTGCAGCTTCAGGCAGGGGCCGTGGTGCCTGTGGCAACCAGACGAAGCAGACCAAGCTCTCCCAGCCGATACAGCGCCAGCTCTCCCAGCCAACAAATGAAGACAAAAAATTAGACGCAGACGTGGACAAAGACCCTGCGTGGACGGTACTGGGTGAGGCTTCTGCAAATGTGAATTCGTGCCGCCATCTGGGATTTATGTCTTTGCCTGAATCATTCCAGAATATTTTCCTTTTTGAATCCATTCCTCAATTTTTGCTGTGTGCTCTGGCACATTGTTCTAATGGCACGTGAATCTTTGTCCTAAATGCAGGTCTCTTGCAGGCTTACAAAGGTCCTCCTCAACCTGTATTTGGCTTCATCCACTTCGCCCCTGATGGCAATCAGCTTTCCAGTCCTTCTACTGAAATGCAGGTGTGAAGCATGATGCTGTCTCCGTGCTGAGCGGTGGGATGGTGTTAACAGGGTGTTGGGTTGGGTTTGGTTTCTACCAAACATAATGGTTTTTACCCTCAGAGCACATCAAACCGTAAGATGATCCAGACTACAGTTTCTGCCATTTCATCCAGAGATGTGCAGCTCTGCTGAGTCTCCTTCAGTTTCTTGGTTTGCTACCATGAACTTGACGGCGCTCCCAGGAAGGTTCAAAATGTTGCTAACATTTTTAGAACATTCATGCCACAACATATACAACATACATTCATATACAGCTTCGTGTGAAAAGTCCTGGATCTGTTCCCTGGTCTTCATGTCAACAGGACTGTTCTGGTCCGCTGACTCAGCTGTGACGTCATGTGGCTGAACACACATGGACATGTCATGAATTAAGTATGACCTCTTGAGAAACCTGAAAATATCTGTGCCAACTTCTGTTATTTACACAAAGGAGTGAATATGGTTCGATGATATTTAGGTTTTAATAATCATAAAATTCTCAAGACTTCTAAATCTCTTATTCAGTGTTGACATTTTGGCGTTTGGTCCACAGGGACTGTAACAAATCTGTGTACATATATTTGATGTGACTGGGTGAATACTGTATGGAGACTCGGTACAGGTTTAGGACATGAGTGGGCGGGACGCAGGCAGGCTCAGTGTGACATGGACTCATGCAGCCTCTCTGTGGCTTTATTCTTTCCAAAGCAGCAAGACAGCAAACAAACAATCCCACAATCCTCCTGTCGGATTCTCGGCATTTCACTGGTTTTACCCACAGCCTGAGGGCGCCGGCAGCAGGAAACACTTTACAACTCTACTCAATGCCCCCCCCCTCACCCAACTTCCTCTCCGCCCCCTCCCACCCTAAAAACCCCAAAAAGGACACAAAATCGTAAGAGAGCAGCAGCACAAATAGAAAAGAGGTTTAGACGGGTAATTGCAGGAGGTTACATAAGGGCAGATTTAGATTAGCAGACAAAGTACACTGGAAAGAAAAAGCCAGAAGATAGAGGAGCAATAAGAAGAAACAACAGACATCTGTGTCTAGGTGAATGTCTCGCTGGCTTGGTGCTGGTGGAGTGATTTGGTGCTGGTGTGGTGGTTTGGTACTGGTGTGGTGCTGGCTTTGTGCTGGTGTGTTGTTGGTTTGGTGCTGGTGTGGTGGTTTGGTGCTGGCATGGTGCTGGTGTGGGGTTTGTTGCTGGTGTGGTGGTTTGATGCTACCTTGGTGCTGGTGTGGTGCTGGTGTGGTGCTGGCTTTGTGCTGGTGTGTTGTTGGTTTGGTGCTGGTGTGGTGGTTTGATGCTACCTTGGTGCTGGTGTGGGGTTTGTTGCTGGTGTGGTGGTTTGATGCTACCTTGGTGCTGGTGTGGTGCTGGTGTGGTGGTTTGGTGCTGGCATGGTGCTGGTGTGGGGTTTGTTGCTGGTGTGGTGGTTTGATGCTACCTTGGTGCTGGTGTGGTGGTTTGGTGCTGGTGTGGACCTGACGTGGTGCTGGTGTGGTGCTGGCTTTGTGCTGGTGTGGTGCTGGCTTTGTGCTGGTGTGTTGTTGGTTTGGTGCTGGTATGGTGGTTTGGTGCTGGCATGGTGCTGGAATGGTGCTGGTGTGGGGTTTGTTGCTGGTGTGGTGGTTTGATGCTACCTTGGTGCTGGTGTGGTGCTGGTGTGGTGGTTTGGTGCTGGCATGGTGCTGGTGTGGGGTTTGTTGCTGGTGTGGTGGTTTGATGCTACCTTGGTGCTGGTGTGGTGGTTTGGTGCTGGTGTGGACCTGACGTGGTGCTGGTGTGGTGCTGACTTTGTGCTGGTGTGGTGCTGGCTTTGTGCTGGTGTGTTGTTGGTTTGGTGCTGGTATGGTGGTTTGGTGCTGGCATGGTGCTGGTGTGGGGTTTGTTGCTGCTGTGGTGGTTTGGTGCTGCCTTGGTGCTGGTGTGGTGCTGCCTTGGTGCTGGTGTGGTGCTGGCTTTGTGCTGGTGTGCTGATGGTTTGGTGCTGGTGTGGTGATGGTGTGGGGTGTGGTGCTGGCTTTGTGCTGGTGTGTTGGTTTGGTGCGGGTGTGGTGATGGCGTGGGGTTTGGAGCTGATGTGGTACTGGTGTGATGGTTTGGTACTGGTGTGGTGCTGGCTTTGTGCTGGTGTGATGGTGGCTTTGTGTTGGTGTGGTGGTTTGGTGCTGGCATGGTGCTGGTGTGGTGGTGGCTTTGTGCTGGTGTGTTGTTGGTTTGGTGCTGGTGTGGTGGTTTGGTGTTGGTGTGTTGATGGTTTGGTGCTGGTGTGGTGATGGCGTGGGGTGTGATGCTGGCTTTGTGCTGGTGTGTTGGTTTGGTGTGGGTGTGGTGATGGCGTGGGGTTTGGAGCTTATGTGGTACTGGTGTGGTGGTTTGGTGCTGGCATGGTGCTGGTGTGGTGGTGGCGTGGGGTTTGGAGATGGCTTGGCGCTGGTGTGGTGGTTTGGTGCTGGCATGGTGCTGGTGTGGTGGTGGCTTTGTGCTGGTGTGTTGTTGGTCGGGTGCTGGTGTGGTGGTTTGGTGCTGGCATGGTGCTGGCATGGTGCTGGTGTGGTGCTGGTGTGGTGGCAGCATCCACTTGAGCCACAGCACTGATACAGCTACATTTAAAGTTTGACCAATATTTTCTAACAGGGTTAGGGTTTTTACTTCGTTCATTTGGTCTCTTTCTACTGAGAAAAGAATGCGGGTATAAAAGGTAAAATATCAGTTTAGTTTTTTGTTTTTTAAGAGCTCCCCCGAGTTCAGCTTCTCTCAGCTTTTCACTTTTTTTTGGCTGTGCCAGCCCGCAAACGCCAGTGGCCCTGACTGACTTAGAGTCCATTATCCATCCATCCATTACCCATTCATCATGCATCCATTACCCATTACTCCATTATCCATCCATCCATTATCCATCCATCCATCCATTCATCATGCATCCATTACCCATTCATCCATTATCCATTCATCCATCATCCATCCATTATCCATCCATCCATTATCCATCCATCCATTACCCATTCATCATGCATCCATTACCCATTCATCCATTATCCATTCATCCATCATCCATCCATTATCCATCCATCCATTATCCAAGCCACTTATCCTGCTCTCAAGGAATAGCGTCTCATGCTCTGGGGCTATTTGGTGCAAAATTGGCCCCTTTCTATGCAAATGACCCTTATTGCAAAGACAAAGTCCATGTCACAAACAGCAGCGCTAACAGTCACACACAGCTGGAGTGAAACTAATTCCTGTCCTCAGGGAGTTGGGGAGTGAAACTAATTCCTGTCCTCAGGGAGTTGGGGAGTGAAACTAATTCCTGTCCTCAGGGAGTTGGGGAGTGAAAGTGATTCCTGTCCTCAGGGAGTTGGGGAGTGAAACTAATTCCTGTCCTCAGGGAGTTGGGGAGTGAAAGTGATTCCTGTCCTCAGGGAGTTGGGGAGTGAAAGTGATTCCCGTCCTCAGGGAGTTGGGGGAGTGAAACTGATTCCCGTCCTCAGGGAGTTGGGGAGTGAAAGTGATTCCCGTCCTCAGGGAGTTGGTGAGTGAAACTGATTCCCGTCCTCAGTGAGTTGGGGGAGTGAAACTGATTCCTGTCCTCAGGGAGTTGGGGAGTGAAACTGATTCCTGTCTCCTCAGGGAGTTGGGGGAGTGAAACTGATTCCCGTCCTCAGGGAGTTGGGGAGTGAAACTGATTCCCGTCCTCAGGGAGTTGGGGGAGTGAAACTGATTCCCGTCCTCAGGGAGTTGGGGGAGTGAAACTGATTCCCGTCCTCAGGGAGTTGGGGAGTGAAACTGATTCCCATCCTCAGGGAGTTGGGGAGTGAAACTGATTCCCGTCCTCAGGGAGCTGGGGAGTGAAACTGATTCCCATCCTCAGGGAGTTGGGGAGTGAAACTGATTCCCGTCCTCAGGGAGTTGGGGGAGTGAAACTGATTCCCGTCCTCAGGGAGTTGGGGGAGTGAAACTGATTCCCGTCCTCAGGGAGCTGGGGAGTGAAACTGATTCCCGTCCTCAGGGAGTTGGGGAGTGAAACTGATTCCCGTCCTCAGGGAGCTGGGGAATGAAACTGATTCCCGTCCTCAGGGAGTTGGGGAGTGAAACTGATTCCCGTCCTCAGGGAGCTGGGGAGTGAAACTGATTCCCGTCCTCAGGGAGCTGGGGAGTGAAACTGATTCCCGTCCTCAGGGAGTTGGGGAGTGAAACTGATTCCCGTCCTCAGGGAGTTGGGGAGTGAAACTGATTCCTGTCCTCAGGGAGCTGGGGAGTGAAACTGATTCCTGTCCTCAGGGAGTTGGGGAGTGAAACTGATTCCTGTCCTCAGGGAGTTGGGGAGTGAAACTGATCCCCGTCTTCAGGGAGTTGGGGAGTGAAACTGATCCCCGTCCTCAGGGAGTTGGGGCAGATAGTGGTTGAGACGGGGCAGATAGTGGTTGAGATGGGGCAGATGGTGTTTGAGACGGGGCAGATGGTGGTTGAGATGGGGCAGATGGTGGTTGAGATGGGGTAGATGGTGGTTGAGACGGGGCAGATAGTGGTTGAGATGGGGCTGATAGTGGTTGAGATGGGGCAGATGGTGGTTGAGATGGAGAGGATGGTGGTTGAGACGGGGCAGATAGTGGTTGAGACGGGGCAGATAGTGGTTGAGATGGGGCAGATGGTGGTTGAGACGGGGCAGATAGTGGTTGAGATGGGGAAGATGGTGGCTGAGACGGGGCAGATGGTGGTTGAGACGGGGCAGATAGTAGTTGAGACGGGGCAGATAGTGGTTGAGATGGGGCAGATGGTGGTTGAGATTGGGCAGATAGTGGTTGAGACGGGGTTGATAGTGGTTGAGATGGCGAAGATGGTGGTTGAGACGGGGCAGATGGTGGTTGAGACGGGGCAGATGGTGGTTGAGACGGGGCAGATGGTGGTTGAGACGTGGCTGATAGTGGTTGCAAGTGATGTGCATTTGGTTCATGGTGCTATCAGCAACCACAACCATTCTTTGTGAATTTGCCTTTCAGTACAGAGTGAGTGTCAGAAGAACGAGAGACATCCGCAGACAGAAAGAGGTGAAAGAGGAGGAGGGTTGACGGATTAAGTTTTCTTTCAAATCAAACATCCCAAGATGTGAGTGCAAAGTATTGTTTTTGCATTTATAACCTTTTGTTTCACTGGAACGCAGCTTAACCATGTCACATGACATGCTACTTCTGTACACTTTACAACACGCATTACTGGGACCACCACAGAACCTTGCAGATGAACATTTGTGATCCATGAGTCCACATTCCAGACACCAGGGCTGTTAATGGTTAACCGTTAGTCAGTTAATTGCCATGAAGAATTTAACCGATTAAAAATGTATTAACCAATTAACCGACAATGTATTGTAACGATCACGGATGAATAGGCTCGGTAGCCCTTAGCTAACAGGTCGGACCCTTTAGTCGAGTGGTTAGCGACGTTGCCTGCGGTGCGGAACACACGAGTTCGCATCCCAGCTGTGACGGTCCGGCCGGGCTGCCCCCCGAATCGCTACAGTATGTTTCATTTCTCTATCGTTCCCACGGAGCTCTTATACTGTGTAATTAAATGAAATACCAGTAGAGAGTGTACTGCACCCAAACTACTGGCAAACAGAAGCGGACGCGGTCACAGTGCAGGCAAACGGAAATGTATTTCCTGCGCTCACAAGTCCCTCCTGCTGACCGCGTGAGGTTATTATGGAGGGTTTCGGAGTATTTTTTATTTTCCTTTCATTCAACACTGTTTTAGGGAGATGGAAATTATCTAGTAATTTCCTAGTAAAAACTGGTAGTTTTTACAGCTAATTCTACAGCTAACCCTAACCCTAATCCTAACTAACCATAACCTAACCATAACCCTAACCTAACCATAACCTAAACCTAACCCTAACCTAACCTAACCCAACCCTAACTTAACCCTACCCTAACCTAACCCAACCTAACCCTAACTTAACCCAACCCTTACCCTAACCTAACCCTAACTTAACCCTAACCCAACCCAACCTAACCCTTACTCTAACCTAACCTAACCCTTACTGAACCCCAACCCAACCTAACCATAACCTAACCCTAACCCTAACGGTTAGGGTTAGGTTATGGTTAGGGTAAGGGTTAGGTTAGGGCCTAACCTAACCCTTACCCTAACCATAACCTAACTCTAACCTAACCTAACCCTTACTCAACCCCAACCCAACCATAACCTAACCCTAACCCTAACCTAACCCTTACCCTAACCATAACCTAACTCTAACCTAACCTAACCTAACCCTTACTCAACCCCAACCCAACCTAACCATAACCTAACCCTAACCCTAACCCTTACCCTAACCATAACCTAACTCTAACCTAACCTAACCCAACCCTAACTTAACCCTAACATAACCCAACCTAACCCTAACCCAACCTAACCCTTACCCTAACCATAACCTAACTCTAACCTAACCTAACCCTTACTCAACCCCAACCCAACCTAACCATAACCTAACCCTAACCCTAACCCTTACCCTAACCATAACCTAACTCTAACCTAACCTAACCCAACCCTAACTTAACCCTAACCCAACCCAACCCAACCTAACCCTTACTTAACCCCAACCCAACCTAACCATAACCTAACCCAACCCTTACCTAACCTAACCCTAACTTAACCCTAACCCTAACCCAACTCTAACCTAACCCAACCCTAACTTAACCCTAACCCAACCCTTACCTTGACTATAGACACTATTACTGGCACTACCACTGACACTACCGCTGACTATAGACCCTACCGCTGACTACAGACACTACCACTGACACTACCACTGACTATAGACACTATTACTGGCACTACCACTGACTATAGACACTACCACTGACACTACCGCTGACTATAGACCCTACCGCTGACTACAGACACTACCACTGACTACAGACACTACCACTGACTACAGACACTACCACTGACACTACCACTGGCTATCCCGCTAACAAACTGTCCTCAACTGTGAACTGTGACCATACACGGTCCAGACATTGTTCTGATACATGTGATGTCATCAGACACTCATTTACATGCAGCCACTCAGATCAAATCATCACAATATGTCCACCTTCTCCACGAGCTCTTGTTTGTACTTGTCACTCAAAGGTAATCTCATGAATATTAATGAGGACTAGAATCCTCCCTCACAGTTCTTCAGATGATTAAGAACAGTTATGGATAAAGGTATAAACACACAACATCAGTCATTTGCAAATAAAAGTTGTTGCTGAGTGTTTAGTTGTGTTGTCTGCAAGTTGTCTAGATATCAGGTTAAACCTGGTTATTGAGTTTGCCTGGCTAAAGATTCAGCAGAGGAAATCGTTGACTGCAATTTGCCCCGCTCCACTACCTTTTTACCACCAGGGCCAGGAAGCGAGCAAACACAAACACCGGTGACTCACTCCATCCTATAGTCCTAACATCCTCCCATCCTGCCATCCGTATATTTCAACCCCTCCCATCCGGACAGCGCTTCAGGCCCACCAACACAACAACAAGCTGCTGACCTGCTACTTTACTACTAGCGCCCAGCCCTGAGACAACCATATTACTGCAACAGCCCAGTTCAAACCCGGAACAGCACATTTCATTACAATGTGCTGTTCTACTCAGATCGATTTATTCTACCCACTTATTTATTTGTTTTTCTATTTTGTTTGATCTGTTTATCTTGTGTTTCTTGCTGCGTTTTTGGGTATTTGGGTTTTTTGGGTGGAGCAATGTGCTAATGTGCCCTGGATTTATTATTATTATTATCATTATTTGCATTATACACCTAAACTATGTTTAACATGTTTAAGTAGATTTTCATCTGTTGATGGTTGAAGGGGGCAGCGACCCAGCCCCCTCTATTGGCCAGCCACCACTGGATCTGACAGGTTTTCTCTGTAAAAGGTTGAACTAAGGCCATATCAGATAGGATATTCCAGGAAGAGCTGGACCCAGAAGCCAGTCAGGCCTTCTTGTGTAGTAAAGGGTTACAGCCAGGAGCAGAATAAGAAGAGAAGAAAAGAAAACAGATGTTTGCAGATGGAGAGGAGAAAACCATCTGGTGGAGACAATAGGTTAACAAAACAGTATCTCTGCCAACACCCACACATTCTCTCCTCCATTTACATTTCAAAATCATGTTCCACACACTTCCCCCCACATTTACAACTGCCTGACGCCACTTCCTGCTTTATGTTAAAGAAAAAAACACAAACTGAATGAAGAATTTGGTTCTTAGGGGTCAAAATTTTAATTATAACACCCTCTGGGTTTGTGGCGGTTGAATTCAGTTTTGTGAAGTCACTCTCTTTGGTGAATGAGGACGTGGGTGAGGACACACCATGTTCTTCCTTTATTTTGACAAAAAAAAAAGAAAAAAAGGACGGCAGGTTACTCAAGGCCAATGACAGAAAAAACATGACAAAAGCAGCTGTAAGGGTGTAGGAGGAAACTGGAGCTCCGCTTCAGTTATGAGAGGAATTCTTCTTGGGTTTGGATGCTAACCCTGATCAGGGGACAGGAGAGTTAGAAATAGAAATTCCCCGCCTGCTGCCCAGTGACTGCTGGAATAGGCTTCAGCATCCCCACGACCCTGAGAGCAGGATAAGCGGTTTGGATAATGGATGGATGGAAGGATGGATGGAGAGTTAGAAATAGTTATACTGCCAAATCAATATTTCAGCAATATTTGAACAAAGCAAAAGGTGCTGTCATCATGGTGTAAGGACAACAACTTGGACGTGAATGTCTTCAAGACCAAGGAGGTGGTGGTAGACTTCAGGAAGGAGAAGCAGAGTATCCACCACATACCAATCAGGATCTACGGGACCCCAGTGGAGAAGGAAACCAGCTACAGCTACCTTGGAATTCACATCTCTGAGGACCTGACTTGGTCTGCTCACATCACCACCCTGGTGAAGAAGGCAAGGCAACACTTGTGTCACCTCAGCGGCTGAGGAAATTCAAGACCTCCACAGTGCTGCAGAAACCCTTCTACTACACCACAGTACACCGTGCTCTCTGGTAGCATTACTGCCTGGTACGGAAATTGCCGCTCTCGTGATAGGAAAGCCCTGCACAGAGTGATTCGGTGCGCTGAACGCATCACCAGGACTGCACTGCCCTAACATCTACACCTGTTGGTGCAGATCCAGGGCAAACTGAATCATTAAGGACTCACACCACCCCAACCACAAACTGTTTCAGTGGCTGCCCTCTGGCAAGCATCTCTGCTCCATCATGGCCAAGACTGGAAGCTGAGAAGGAGCTTCTCCCCCCAGGCCATACGGTCCATCAATACTTAATCACTTTGGCCCTGCACAGCGCTTATCCTGCACCCATTTTGCCCCCTGCATATTTTTGCAACTCAGTACCTTCTCGTCTGTGCATTGCACACTTATCCTACTCAGGTTTTAAATATCTTGGTTTTAAATTTACTTGCTCCCTCTCCTCTCTTTACACAGCAAATTTCACCCCACTGCTAAATCAAATGAAATTTGATTTCAATAGATGCAGAATTTTCCACTACCATTAACTGGTAGAATCCAGTCAGTAAAAATGAACATTCTCCCAAAGTTTGTATCAGTGTCTCCCTATATTCCTCCCTAAATCCTTTTTGGTACCACTTTATAATAACTACACAAGTGAAGCATTAGTTCAGTATTAGTAACTACTGACTTCATCATTTGTAAAGCAAGACATGCACCAGTATTAATTAATTTATTAATACTGCAGTTCATGAGTAATTCAGGTAGTTACTAGTTGTTAGGTAAGTATTTTGTATGAGCTCATGTAAAGTGAGGACTGTCTAGGCCTTACAAAGCCTTTACACATGAGACTGAAAAGCCAGCAGCACCTTGAGACTCACAACAGTCTAAAGGATCGTAAGATCCTGTAGAAAGTGTAAGTACATGATTAATACACTATTTACATGTACATCTGTGCATGAAGTAATCATGAACTGCAATATTAATAAGTACTTATAAAACATCTGTTAACACACTAAACACTGGTGCATGTCTTGTTTTACAAATGCTTTACAAATACTTTACCAATGATGAAGTCAGTAGTTACTAATACTTAACTAATGCTTTATAACGAGTAGTTATTATAACGTGTTACCAATGCGTTTTGATAACATTTTTAGTGAGAAATGTGCATTTTATTTTCATTATCTTCGTTCAGTGAATGTATAGGATCTTTACTTTGTTAAGGCCTTTACACATCGGAGGTGTTTATTTATTTATTTATTTATTTTGTGCGATTAATTCACACATTAATATATTGTTTTTGTCATGGGTACGTTCACGCAGAACAGGAATAAGACGCAATGAAAAACAGTTTTTTGTTTTGTTTTGTTACGACGTCGGTTTTCTGAGCTTTCGCACCGCAAATAAAGGCATCAACCAATCACATTGTGGGGAACGGACACACGTCACCACTCCCAATGACAATTAATGGCGGACCTGTTTATTGTGTTTCTCATCACCCTCTACAGAATAGAACAGAACAGAACAGAACAAAATAGAATAGAATAGAATAGAATAGACTTTTAACTTTCACCAAATCCTGGCACCACATCACCCCAGTCCTAAAAGACCTCCACTGGCTACCCATCTCCCACCGGCTCAATTACAAACTCCTGGTTCTTGCTTATAAAGCTCTTAACAAACTGGCTCCCCCATACCTCACCGACCTCCACTCCCCCTACCAACCCTCTCGGTCCCTCAGATCCACCTCAGCCTCCCTTCTCTCCACCCCCAGGTCCAACCTCCACGGCTTTGATGACTGAGCCTTCTCCAGGGCAGCTCCCAGGCTCTGGAACTCACCTCCCCAAATCATTAGAGACTCAGAATCCCTCCCACTCTTCCAATCCCGTCTCAAGACACACCTTTTCTCCATTGCCTTCTAGTGCCCCCCCCCCCCCCCCCGTCCTCTCGTCCACCCCTGGTCTGGGGCAGGCTGGGGACCGAGTGCTCGACCTTCCCCCTCCCTCAGCTCCCTCCCCAAGCGCATCGGACACTGCTGCGGGCTGCCCACATTCAGGTCATCGGTCGGGACTCACCTCTTCAGACCTCGTCTGTGATTTATGTGATTTATGATGTTGGTCTTTCTTTCCCTTTTCTATTTGTCCAAGTGGGAGAGTACTGCTGGCGTCATGTGTGGCTGCCGCTTCTCCCTCTCGTAGCCCCCTTCCCATCCACCCCTGTATGTCTGTGTTATGTTTATTTGTCGTCTTGTTTCACCCCGTTTATTGTAAAGTGACTTTGAGTGTTAGAAAAGCGCTATATCAGATTGATTTTATTATTATTATTACTAGTCTTATTCCAGCTGCTTGAGTATTAGTCCTTTTCTCTATAGATCTGCTGCTGGTTCCTAGTGGGATCTTATTCTAGCTGTAGCTGTTTTTCACCTAGTGTGCCCTTAAATATTTCTTGTTGTCTAGCTGTTTTGACTTAGTTATCCTTTTAGCTTATAAATATACTCCTTGGTAACTTGCTGTTTGCAGTTTTAATAGTTTTGTGTGAGGTTTGATAGAGTTTTACATAAGTGACCAGTTTCTGGGCAATAGGCCTACTTTAATTTTAGCTCTTCGGCCAACTGGGTGTTAAGTGGCGAGGGTGTGGCCTGCACTCCTGGCAGACTATTAGCAATCAGTGTTCTTTAAATTACTGCTGCTACTTGGAGGATCGTCAGGCAAACAAGCTGAGGGCAAACAGGTCTAGGTTGAACGAAGGCTAGAGTGAGTAAAGGCAAGCGCGACGTTTTCAAGCCAAGACTTCGTCAAGCAAGGACTGTTCTTTTTAGATCTGGTCAGTCATCTGTATTTTGTGTACCTAGTATAGACTACGTGTTTCCTTCGCATTCCTGTCCTTTCCTCTTCCTGTGGCTGGCATAGATGTTGGGTTTCTCCTAGGCACTGTGACCCTAACAATCTCATCTGTCCCACTCTCTCCACTCACAGTGAGTAAGTGGTGACAGGAGGGCTCTGGAGTTGCCAGTCTGCAGTGCCGAAAGCTGAGTTTATCTCAGGCTACGCATCCTTGCTCTCCCTCAACTTTCTTGCTCTAACTGAGACCTGGATCATGCCAGAAAACACTACCACACCTGCAGCTCTGTCTGATGTGTACTCTTTTTCTCACACTCCCAGAGCTGGGAGGCGGGTGGTGGTACTGGCCTGCTAATCTCCCCAAAATGGAAATACTCTCTTGTTTCCATTCCACAATTTTCCCTCTTTTGAATTCCATGCTGTTACTGTCTCTTATCCAGTTAAACTCACCATCATGGTTGTGTATCGCCCACCAGGCCACCTTGGTGAGTTTCTGGAGGAGCTTGACACACTTGTCTCGGACTTCCCTGTTGATGACTCTGCACTTATCCTCTCGGTGACTTCAACATCCACACTGACAAGCTAGATCCTCTTCTCTCTTTCCTCTCCTCCTTTGACCTTCACCTCTCACCCTCTCCTCCTACCCACAAGGCCGACAACCAGCTGGACCTTATCTTTACTAGACACTGTCCTATTTCCCATCTCTCTGTTACTCCCCTCCAGCTCTCTGACCACTATTTCATGTCCTACTCTCTCTCCCTCTCTTCACCCCCTCAGCCCCTCCCCCTACCTACATGGTTTCCACCCGTAGACACCTCCTTTCTCTCTCCACCACTGATCTTTCTTCCTCTGTTACCTCTATCCTCCCTACACCTGAACCTTTCTCTCTCCTACCCCCTGACACTGCTACTGATCTTCTTCTCTCTACCCTCTCCTCTTCTCTGGACAATCTCTGTCCCCTCACCTCCAGGCCTGCATGCCCAACTCCACCTGCTCCTAGGCTGTCCGACTCAGTACGTACTGACAGACGGAGCCTGAGAGTGGCAGAGCGCAAATGGAGAAAAGGCAAACTCCCAGAGGACCTTCTCAACTTCCAATCTCTTCTTTCCACTTTCTCCTCCTCCCTTTCTGCTGCTAAAGCTGCCTTCTATCGCCCTAAAATCCTATCCTCTGCCTATAATCCTAAGAAACTCTTTGAAACCTTCTCTGAACTTCTCCAACCCCCACCCCCTCCTCCTACTTCCTCCCTTCTCCCTGATGACTTCGCTAACTTCTTTGACAAGAAGGTAAACAACATCAGATCCTCCTTTTCTCACCACCCGGTTAGTGCTGCTTGCACTATCCCACCCTCTGCACCCTCCCTCACCTCTCCACATCCCACCCTATCCCACCTCGCTCCCCTCTCCCCCGATGAGGTCCTCAATCGTCACCCCACCACATGCTACCTTGACCCGATCCCCTCCCCTCTTCTTCAGTCTATAGCACCTGAACTCCTTCCCTATCTAACCCACCTCATCAACACCTCCCTCCAGGCAGGATGCTTTCCATCTGCCTTCAAGACTGCTAGAGTCACCCCCCTTCTCAAGAAACCATCACTTAACCCCTCTGATGTCAAAAACTACAGACCGGTTTCCCTTCTACCCTTTCTATCCAAAACTCTTGAACGTGCTGTCTTTAACCAACTTTCTTTGTACCTCCACCAGAACAACCTCCTGGACCCCAACCAGTCTGGGTTCAGGGTGGGTCACTCGACAGAGGTGGCCCTCCTTGCAGTGACAGAATCGCTGAACTCTGCGAGAGCAAACTCTCTCTCCTCTGTCCTGATACTGCTGGACCTGTTAGCTGTGTTCGACACAGTGAACCTCCAGATCCTCCGCTCTACCCTCGAGGGGCTGGGTGTCACAGGCTCTGCACTCTCAATGTTTGCATCCTACCTGACGGGTCGCTCCTACCAGGTGACATGGAGGGGATCTGTGTCCGAGCCTCACAGACTGACTACAGGTGTTCGACCAACTGTCACTTGCTGCAAACGTTGCATCGGTTGCTCTCTCCTACAGATTTCTCCCCTATAACATCAGGAGGATTCGCCCATTCCTCACCAACGAGATGGCACAGGTGCTCATCAAGGCTCTGGTCATCTCCTGGCTGGACTAGGCAACTCCCTCCTTGCTGGCGCCCCGGCGTCGGTTATCAGACCTCTGGAGCTTGTTCAGAAAGCTGCAGGTTGTCTGGCATTCAACCACCCTAAGTTCTCCCACACAACTGCCCTTCTCATGTCCCTTCACTGGCTCCCAGTAGCTGCTCCCATCCAGTTTAAGACTCTGGTGCTGACCTACAGGGCAGTGAAAGGAGCAGCTCCTTCCTAGCTCCAGGCCATGGTCAAGCCCTACACCCCCGCCCGGCCACTTCGCTCTGCTGCCTCGGGACGCCTGGTTGCCCCGTTGCTCAGAGGCCCCTGCTGCCGATCGACCCGGTCCCGGCTCTGTTCTGTCCTGGCCCCACAGTGGTGGACTGAACTCCCCACTGATGTCAGGACAGTGGAGTCACTGCCCATCTTTCAACACAGGTTGAGAACTCCCCTCTTCAAGAACTACTACCCTGTTACTTGTTCTTAGCACTTATTGTATTCACTCATTAAAAAGAAAAAGACCTCTTTCTTGCCCTTTTACCTTAGCACTGGTTTTGCTCTTAGATGCTTGTTTAGATGCACTTATGACCTCTGATGACTAGTAGTTCTCCTGATCTCCTACGTTAAATGATGCTCTTATTGTAAGTCGCTTTGGATAAAAGCATCAGCTAAATGATTGTAATGCAATGTGTTTTATATGAAGGGATATTATGTTTTACAGCACCAGTTCTTATTTCTCTCACAAATGGGAGAAAGAAAATATAAAAGAAACATTAAAAGCTTTGTTTCAGAGAAGCAACATTAATCAGGTTTACCAGTTTCAGACACCAAAAGTAAAGCTGGGTATTGCCGTCATAGCAATGTAAAAAGTTTTTTTTTCTATGGTTAACATGGCCAAATGAAACCCAAAATTACAAATTATAAAATATTTGGTGATGTAGTGATTAAAATTAAATGATGAAATAAGGATTCAGATGATCATGGAAAAGTGGTGCTGGTGTGCTGCTCACCTGTTTGTAGTCCTTGTGCAGCTTGTTGTACTGGAACATGTTGCAGAGGACCGTGGATGAAGCCTTGGCAGCTTTCACAGCTCCGTAACTAGACCCAGACAGAAAGACACTTACAAATGATACAAATAAAAGTGACCAGATTCAAATCAAAACCAAGTACTTGAATAATTACATGTTAAACACTTAAAGTGTCGTCAGATCAGTCAGACTCAAGTTGTTTATTTATTTTGTCTTTTCTCTCTCTCTCTGAATGACATCTCCTCCTTTCTCTTTTTCTGTGTTTGAATGGTGTCATGTGAGTCTCTCTTGCGTGCATGTGCAGTCGGTTCTCCTCCCAGGTCTCCATGGTGATGGTGGCCGTCATTTGGATGTTGCTTGCCCTTCCTCTCCTCACCTAAGTTTCTCTTTTATTACATGATGATGCTGGTCGCGTGGCTTGGGTCCTGGACTGCTCTGTTGGCATGTGGACGCTGCTTGGCATCCTGTGCTTCATGTTCTTCATACATTTTATGTCCATCATAATTCTGTTATCTTCTTTCAATGTTGTATTATGTAAATTGCGTGAACACAACATCCATTGCACGCTGTCCGTCTTGGGAGAGAGATCCTCCTCTGTTGCTCTCCCTGAGGTTTCTTCCTATTGTTTCTCCCTGTTAAAGGGGTTTTAGGGAGTTGTTCCTTATCCGATGAGAGGGTCTAAGGACAGGATGTTGTGTTGCTGTTAAGCCCACTGAGGCACATTTGTAATTTGTGATATTGGGCTATACAAATAAAATTGATTTGATTTATTTTACTGCTTTATTAATCCCTGTGGGGCAATTCTTTCTCTGCATGTAATCCATCCTAGCTGTGTAGCTAGGAGCAGTGGGCAGCCACCGTGCAGTGCCCGGGGACCAACTCCAGTTGGTCTTGCCATGCCTCGGTCAGGGGCCCAGACAGGAGTATTAACCCTAACATGCATGTCTTTTTGATGGTGGGGGAAACCAGAGCACTCAGAGAAAACCCACCACACGGGGAGAACATGCAAACTCCACACAGACGATGACCTGGGATGACCCCCAAGGCTGGACAACCCCAGGGTTCGAACCCAAGACCTTCTTGCGGTGAGGCGACAGTGCTAACAACTGGGCCACCGTGCCAATTTTATTTCAGGCTGGATAATGGTCAGTAGTCAGGAAACTCACAAATGTTGACCAAACATATGGATAAACAGAGGACATAAACACCATAATACATCACTGGCATTTCTCACACCTACTTGATTAGTAGTCTGTTTAGGCTAAAGGAGTTTTGCAAAATCGTTCTCTTCAAAATCAGAATATGAAATACACCAGGATAATACATTGGACTTAAATGGATAAGCATTACAAAACAGCTATGTGGGGATTGGCAGGAAAGTGGTAACAAAACATTTTTGTGTAATGTAATTAATACTAAAGTAATGAATTATGGAGAACAATGACATGCCACTTAACGCTGTTCAGTATCTGGGCTTTAGTTTGACTTGAATGACATACAGATGGGTGAAAATTAAAGAAGACCTGAATGTTGGAGCCCTACAGTGAGGGGGGACCAGGGCTCTCTTATGCTGTGGGGGGCATTTTCCTGGCTTGGTTTGGGTCCACTTGTCCCCTTAGAGGGAAGGGTCACTGCAAATCAATACCAAGTTATTCTGAGTGGTCACCTTCATCCTATGATGAGACATTTCTTCCCTGAAGGGAGGGGTCTCTTCTAGGATGACAATGCCCCCATCCACAGGACACGAGGGGGGTCACTGAATGGTTTGATAAGGATGAACATGATGTAAATCATATGCTATGGCCTTCACAGCCACCAGATCTCCACCCAACTCAACACCTATGGCAGATTTCTGACCGACGTGTTAGACAGCACGCTCCACCACCATCATCAAAACACCAAATGGGGGAATATCTTCTGGAAGAATGGTGTCCATCCCTCCAGTAGTGTTCAGAGACTTGTAGAATCTATGACAAGGCGCAATGAAGCTGTTCTGGAGGCTCGTGGTGGTCCAACACCTTACGAAGACACTTCATGTTGTTGTTTCCTTTAATTTGTCACCCGTCTGTATGTTGACACTGGCATTACTTGAAATCTAATCAGCTCCTTCTTTAATTCTGGCGTCAACATCTGGTCTAGCTATGATAATAGACATGCTCAGTTCTTACTTTGAAAGTAAGGGATTATAGGTCAAGATTGTGTCATGGGTGAAAGGTCAGCTCACCTGTTGTCATGAGAAGTTTTGATGCCCACCAGTTTGGGAAGGCCGTTGAAGTAACAGATGTCCCGAGCCGCCAGCGAGCTGCTGGAGACCAGGTAGTTTAAAGCTCCACAGATATTGACAACCACCTCGCTGGATGGGTCTTTCTGCAAGCCATCACTGGGAAGCTTGGACACTAACACCTGTACTCCACTTTTGGCTGCAAAGAAGAAGAAAAGGGGATCGGTATTTTACTTGGTTAGATTTCAAACAAACGATTTTAGGAATACACACAGTTTCTAATTTAACAACTTCAATCTTTGATTAACTTTGTTTTAGGGAGGAAAAGGCATGTAGTACTTCCATCTGTGATGGATGTCTGAAATAATCCAAACTTGTTTGTACCTTCCTCTTAACGTACTCAGTGTGTTTAAGTGTCCCTTATCTATCTTCCCATGCTGCCTAGTGTGAACAGCAGGTCCACACAATGGTGGATGATGCCATAAAATGCCTGCTCCACAGGGTTTTCTCTGATCTGGAGAGGCCTGGAAGAAGAATCATGATCTTAAATCGTTTAAGTGCTGTCACTAGCACCTGCCCCCTTCTGCTCTAGGAGACAGAAAGAAATGCAGATAGACAACCTGACGGTATTCTGGACTAGCCACTCTCTCAGAAGCAGACTGTAGTTTATCGCCACAAACATGTGTTGGCTAGCTAAATGGGTAACACCAGGCTCCTTGTTTACCAAGGTGCTTCAAGCCTTATGTTGCGCCAACAGCCGTCCTGGTGTTTGGTTTGTTTTGTCAGTGTCAGTCAGCTGGAGAGGAGCTTATTCCTGCTGCACTGCATCTTTAACCTGCTTTGGAATCCTTCACCTTTCCCCTTACTAAGTGAAACTGTTTAGCGGTTCTTAGTGACACACTATTCCGCTATGGCTACATCACACCTAAGTTATGGGTATGCCATGCCCTATTTGTGTATATTTGTACTCTACTGTGTAACTGCATGAATATTTGTCTTCTCAGCAGAGTCAAATTCCAGTGAGCTTCTCCCACGCCAGTTCATGACAGTTCTTATTTACGATCTCAGGCTCACCCATATGCTCCCTATTGTGAGAGTGTCGTGCCAGGTTGCGAAGCAGTCCGGTGAGCGGTCTCAGTTCCATCTCACTGTTTGTGTCCAGCAGCTCCAACAGTATGGGCAGCATCTGCTCTTGCTCCAAAATCACAAAACTCAACACTGATGCCCACTGAGAAAAGGGAAAGGGGACAGACAAATGTCAAATAAGGTTGTATCAAGATAAAATTAAAAATCAAGGTATATCATAAACACAAAGATGTCTACTTGGCTGAACTTTGTGTTAATATTTCATCTTATTCTTTCTCACAATCCTTTCAGTACACATATGGTGTAAGAAATTCATATCCCATTTGATTTGTTGTTATTACATTCAGCTCCATGACTTTTTCTTCTGGCTTTTAAAATAGTTCTTCTGGTAAGGCTAGGGCCAGTACTGTCTCTTACCAATGTCATGGCTCAACAGTTCACAGAATAGGAACATATTGCAAAATACTGTAGCGTGTTCATGTTCACCATGGGGGTATGAGTGGTAGTTGTACATAGTTGGTTGGGAGGTGTTTTGCCATTCCAGGGGGTGGTGCACTGCTGCCAGGTCAAACGTTAGGGGATGGGACTTGTGCAGAGGGAGACGACCTGTGAGTCGTCCAGATAATGGCGGTCTGTGCGGCGTGTCTGTGGCCGACAGCAGCCGAGAATAAAGACAGCGTTCGGTTGTTAAGTTCTGTGTGTTCTTTAATATCGGGGCACTCTACAATATGTTAGCTGAAAAGTGACCCGGCACGCCTAAGTAGTGTCATTAGTTTAACTGGTAACACTTAATAAGTAGCTGATTAATTGTGAATATGTGTACCCAAATATAAAGTGTTACCATTTAATTTTATTTGGACAATTAGCTAAAACACAATGTACATGCATTTAAAGTACTGTAAAAGATGGCACAAAACTATCCAAGACTTGATTCCATTGGGCTCCTTGATATAGACACTGGAAAAGTGTGTCTGGGTAGAAAAAAGAAGGTTAACTTATCCTTGAAATTCCTGCCTCCCCTCCCTAGATTACTCCCACTCCCACACGTGGTTCCTCAGAAAGCCGTCCGAAGTGGAGGAGCTGTCATCAGCGCGGCTGTTTAACAGCAGCTGTCTGTCTGTGGACCTGAGCCAGCAGGTCTGCGGAGATGCTACCTAGCCACCTCCGTCCTCTGGTCCAGTGTGTGGCGTTTAGCTGTGTAGTGCAGCAGTCAGAGCAGCGTGGGCGCTGTCGGCTGTGCTGTTTGACCTTCAGCACATCATGGGACTCTTCATCAGCTATGTGACTGGAAGGTTCACCCGTCTCCTGGGTGCTGGCCTGGTTCTAGAACGCTGAGTGGCTATTCTCCACTTACTGTCACTCGTCCTGCCACGTTTCATGCATTGTCCCGGGACTCAGGTCTGGTGTTGCCTTCATCAATATCTTGTGCACGGTTGGAGAAACTACCGAGCCAATCAGGGTCTTTGTGGGTGGTACTTAAGTTGGAAAGGTCGCAGTCTGTGTGTGTGTTCGTCTCGTTTGTGTCAAGATGTTTTTCTTGTGTTTGCTGGGTGGCTTGTCATGTTTTCAGAATAACTACAGTTCCTTCAATCCTGAGGAATGTTCTGTAACATCTGACACAAATCCTCCCGAAATACACACCCGCTCTACTTGGGAAAATTACTCCGATATCTCAGAACTGTTTGCATAATGGTTTTACTTTGGCACTGAGCCTGAAATACGTCTTGAATTTGTTGTTATGGTCTTGACCAACAATTTGTCTGTGCATAAACAACACGTTTTAATCAGCATAAACGGACATTCTTGGCAAACTTGTTCACGCTAACTCGGTTTGTGTTGACTGAAATGATCTCATGGCGGCGGGATGCGTCAGTTACTAGTGACTGGTTTAGGAAAATCAAATCCTCCCCTTAAAAAGACACAGAAAGCAGCTCACAGGCAGACACGTTCAGACTGAATAATGGAGAGGTAATGAACTGGCCCTTCAGTCTGAATATTGGCAGATACCCACAGCTCGGAGCTGTGCCCAACAGGAAACACTGAGGCGGTCTGGCAGCAGCCTGGCAGCAGCCTGGCAACAGCCTAGCAGTGACCTGGCAGCGGCCTGGTGGCGGCCTGGCAGCAGCCTAGCAGTGGCCTGGCAGCAGCCTAGCAGCAGCCTAGCAGCAGCCTAGCAGTGGCCTGGCAGCAGCCTAGCAGTGGCCTAGCAGTGGCCTGGCAGTGGCCTGGCAGCAGCCTAGCAGCGGCCTGGCAGCAGCCTGGCAGCAGCCTAGCGGTGGCCTGGCAGCGGCCTGGCAGCAGCCTAGCAGCAGCCTAGCAGTGGCCTGGCAGCAGCCTAGCAGCAGCCTAGCAGTGGCCTGGCAGCAGCCTAGCAGTGGCCTGGCAGTGGCCTGGCAGTGGCCTGGCAGCAGCCTAGCAGCGGCCTGGCAGCAGCCTGGCAGCAGCCTAGCAGTGGCCTGGCAGCGGCCTGGCAGCGGCCTGGCAGCAGCCTAGCACTGGCCTGGCAGCAGCCTAGCGGTGGCCTGGCAGCAGCCTAGCGGTGGCCTGGCAGCAGCCTAGCAGCGGCCTGGCAGCAGCCTGGCAACAGCCTAGCAGTGACCTGGCAGCGGCCTGGTGGCGGCCTGGCAGCAGCCTAGCAGTGGCCTGGCAGCAGCCTAGCAGCAGCCTAGCAGCAGCCTAGCAGTGGCCTGGCAGCAGCCTAGCAGTGGCCTAGCAGTGGCCTGGCAGTGGCCTGGCAGCAGCCTAGCAGCGGCCTGGCAGCAGCCTGGCAGCAGCCTAGCGGTGGCCTGGCAGCGGCCTGGCAGCAGCCTGGCAGCAGCCTAGCAGTGGCCTGGCAGCAGCCTGGCAGCGGCCTGGCAGCAGCCTAGCACTGGCCTGGCAGCAGCCTAGCGGTGGCCTGGCAGCAGCCTAGCGGTGGCCTGGCAGCAGCCTAACAGTGGCCTAGCAGCAGCCTAGCAGCAGCCTAGCGGTGGCCTAGCAGCAGCCTAGCAGCAGCCTAGCGGTGGCCTGGCAGCAGCCTGGCAGCGGCCTAGCAGCAGCATAGCAGTGGCCTGGCAGAAGCCTA
Organism: Lampris incognitus; assembly: GCF_029633865.1. Lineage (NCBI taxonomy): Eukaryota > Metazoa > Chordata > Actinopteri > Lampriformes > Lampridae > Lampris > Lampris incognitus. The sequence goes on along the minus strand of NC_079214.1, from coordinate 1,998,114 downwards.
GCAGCGGCCTGGTGGTGGCCTAGCAGCAGCCTGGCAGAAGCCTAGCAGTGGCCTGGCAGCGGCCTAGCAGCAGCATATCAGAGGCCTGGCAGCAGCCTAGCAGCGGCCTGGTGGTGGCCTAGCAGCAGCCTAGCAGCAGCCTAGCAGTGGCCTGGCAGCGGCCTAGCAGCAGCATAGCAGCGGCCTGGCAGTGGCCTGGCAGCGGCCTAGCAGCAGCCTAGCAGCAGCCTGGCAGCAGCCTGGCAGCAGCCTGTCAGCAGCCTGGCAGCGGCCTGGTGGTGGCCTAGCAGCAGCCTGGCAGCAGCCTAGCAGCGGCCTGGTGGTGAACCTAGCAGCGGCCTGGCAGCCTGGTCTGCTGCATCCTGTGGGCTCAAGGACCACAGCCCTGCCTGGAGCTGCACCCGAAGGGGACGCACCGAGGGCGGTCTGACAGGATGTGGAAGTGGGGCAGGCTAAGCTAACTGCTAGCCCATGCAGACCAGCAGTTCCGACAGTCCTCCTGGCTGGTGTTTGCTCTGGACAGTGGAGTTTTTGGGCTGTGTTGCACTGGGTGGACTGTGTTGTTAACTGTGTGTGTGTGTGTGTGTGTGTGTGTGTGTGTGTGTGTGTGTGTGTGTGTGTGTGTGTGTGTGTGTGTGTGCATGTGTTTGTGTGTGTGTTTTATCTCTGTTTTTGTATGTTTTTGGTGGTGTCGTTTTCGGTAATTTGCATATGTTTTTATCTTTTGTGTTGCACTGCTGTGCGCTAGGTGAAACAAAATGTCCTTTCTTTTGTGTACTCAAGCACATAACAGAAATGACAATAACTTGTTCTTGATTCGTGAAATGAGAGGAGCTAAGGAAGCATTTCTCCATGCTGCCCTCGTTGGGGCTGATGGGGCGGGGAAGGTCTGGGGACACTGAAGTGCTTCAGATGTCCCCTGCTCTCGTCTTGTGGCGGACAAGACAGGGACGTGAGCTGGCAGTAGTGGCAGTTAATCTGAGCTGCTGGTATTTACCCTTGCCATGCAACGGCATCATTTTAGCACCGGTCTGCACTCGACGCTGCTGCTGCTGCACCCGGAAGGGGCTGCAGGTGAAGCAGGGCTTTTCCCAAGAGATTACTTTGCTGCAGGCTGGTTTCCCTCATTTTGGGATTTCAGCAAAAGCTTTCAGTGTTCAGTCGTTTTGGAGCGGAAGGCCACTGGACATACAGTTTATTCAGCCCATTTTGCTTTGGTACTAATGCCAGAAGAGCAGGTGTGGTTGGTTGTCCTAACAGAAAGACTACTAGTTCCCTCTGCCTCCTTTACTCATGCCCAGGTCCTCCTTTATTCGCCACACAAATTCATATATTGAAGTTACAGCTGTGTGATTTTAATCAAATAGCCCCGCCTGCCACCCAGTGACGGCCGGGATAGGCTCCAGCATCCCCGCGACCCTGAGAGCAGCATAAGCGGCTAAGACAATGGATGGGTGGAACAAGGGAGAGCTGCATGAAGGAAAATAAAACCTATCTGAATGGAGGATGGACTAGATTCCACTTCCGGTGGGGGAAGAGGGCTGTGCAAATTTGCGTTTGTGGCGGCCTCACCCAGTACCGTCCATGCAGTCTCTTTGTCCACGTCTAAGTTTTGTCTTCCTTTGGTGGCGGGAGAGCTGGCACTGGATCGGCTAGGAGAGCGGGGCGGGCTAAGCTAACTGCTAGCCCACGCAGACCGGTGGTTCCGACAGTCAGCCTGGCTGGTGTTCATTCCCTTGGACAGTGATTGTTTGTTGAGTTTGGAGTGTGGGTATGTGTGTTAGTGTGGGTATGTGTGTTAGTGTGGGTATGTGTGTTAGTGTGGGTATGTGTGTTAGTTTGGGTATGTGTGTTAGTGTGGGTATGTGTGTTAGTGTGGGTGGGTGTGTTAGTGTGGGTGTGTTTGTTAGTGTGGGTATGTGTGTTAGTGTGGGTGTGTGTGTTAGTGTGGATATGTGTGTTAGTGTGGGTGTGTGTGTTAGTTTGGGTATGTGTGTTAGTGTGGGTATGTGTGTTAGTGTGGGTATTTGTGTTCTTGTAGTTTTGGGATGTGTTTTTGTCTTTGTGTTGCACTGTTGTAGGCTGGGGGAAACGATGTGTCATTTTATTTCATGTACGCAAGTGCATGAAGTGAAATGACAAAAAAAGTGTACTGATCCCTGATCCCTGACTACAGAGGACATCCCTGATCCCTGAATACAGAGGACATCCCTGATCCCTGACTACAGAGGACATCCCTGATCCCTGACTACAGAGGGCATCCCTGATCCCTGACTACAGAGGACATCCCTGATCTCTGACTACAGAGGGCATCCCTGATCCCTGACTACAGAGGGCATCCCTGATCCCTGAATACAGAGGACATCCCTGATCCCTGACTACAGAGGGCATCCCTGATCCCTGAATACAGAGGACATCCCTGATCCCTGACTACAGAGGACATCCCTGATCCCTGAATACAGAGGACATCCCTGATCCCTGACTACAGAGGGCATCCCTGATCCCTGACTACAGAGGGCATCCCTGATCCCTGACTACAGAGGGCATCCCTGATCCCTGACTACAGAGGACATCCCTGATCTCTGACTACAGAGGGCATCCCTGATCCCTGACTACAGAGGGCATCCCTGATCCCTGACTACAGAGGGCATCCCTGATCCCTGACTACAGAGGGCATCCCTGATCCCTGACTACAGAGGGCATCCCTGATCCCTGACTACAGAGGGCATCCCTGAGCCCTGACTACAGAGGACTTCCCTGATCCCTGACTACAGAGGGCATCCCTGATCCCTGACTACAGAGGGCATCCCTGATCCCTGACTACAGAGGGCATCCCTGATCTCTGACTACAGAGGACATCCCTGATCCCTGATTACAGAGGAAATCCCTGATCCCTGACTACAGAGGACATCCCTGATCTCTGACTACAGAGGGCATCCCTGATCTCTGACTACAGAGGACATCCCTGATCCCTGACTACAGAGGGCATCCCTGATCCCTGACTACAGAGGGCATCCCTGATCCCTGACTACAGAGGGCATCCCTGAGCCCTGACTACAGAGGGCATCCCTGATCCCTGACTACAGAGGGCATCCCTGATCCCTGACTACAGAGGGCATCCCTGATCCCTGACTACAGAGGGCATCCCTGATCTCTGACTACAGAGGACATCCCTGATCCCTGATTACAGAGGACATCCCTGATCTCTGACTACAGAGGACATCCCTGATCTCTGACTACAGAGGACATCCCTGATCTCTGACTACAGAGGACATCCCTGATCCCTGATTACAGAGGACATCCCTGATCCCTGATTACAGAGGACATCCCTGATCTCTGACTACAGAGGACATCCCTGATCCCTGATTACAGAGGACATCCCTGATCTCTGACTACAGAGGACATCCCTGATCTCTGACTACAGAGGACATCCCTGATCTCTGACTACAGAGGACATCCCTGATCTCTGACTACAGAGGACATCCCTGATCTCTGACTACAGAGGACATCCCTGATCCCTGACTACAGAGGACATCCCTGATCTCTGACTACAGAGGACATCCCTGATCTCTGACTACAGAGGACATCCCTGATCTCTGACTACAGAGGACAGTCAGGGAGGCATGAGGCAGCAGTTGAAAAAGAAGGGACAGAAAGACTGAAAGTGGAATTTGTCCTTTAAAGGGCGTGCCACTTTTACTCCTCATAAACCTGTTCTAAATGACGAACAAAACAACAGATTACGAAGAATACACCTTCCCACCCGTCTCTTCTGGGGGCGAAATTAAACCGTGTTCACACTACATGACACACTGACTGCTGCTGAGAAGCGGGGCGTCATTCCGGTTTTCTGTGAGCAGAAAATGTGACTGGCACTAGTTTAAGCTAAATGTGTGATTGAAACCATCTTGTCCAAGATCTTTTGAAACAGAAATCGGTTGTTTGCTTGACTATTTGGCCCACGACTCCCCTTCTTGCAGCGTGTTGGTAGTGAAATGGGTTTGTCACAGCATCCAGTGATGCAGAATCCACGTATGAAGAGAAATGTTGAGACCATCACCAGGACTGATGTCTCTCAGCCCCAGCAAGGCGGCGACATCTGCTAGCATCTGAAAACATGTCGGACTGGTGTGACTGACTACTCACAGTGGTGAAGTGTGCTTGAACACAAGATGTTCACCATATTTGTACCATTCACCGTCACTGAGATAAAGAGGCTTGTCTGCCACTCGTGGAAACAGGGCAGAACTGGCCTTTTCTGCAAGACGGGCTGAGAAGTCAACGTTAAATCAGACGGTTCAGGACATTTTGGAACAAATGAACAAACTTTATATTCTTTTTTTTGGGAGGATCCCCCCCCCTTTTTTCTCCCCAATTGTACCCGGCCAATTATCCCACTCTTCTTAGCCGTCCCGGTCGCTGCCCCACCCCCTCTGCTGATCCGAGGAGGTCTGCAGACTACTGCAGGCCTCCTCTGATACACGTGGAGTCACCAGCCGCTTCTTTTCACCTGACAGTGATGAGTTTCACCAGGGGGACGTAGTGTGTGGGAGGATCACACTATCCGCCCCCCCCCCGTTCCCCTGAACAGGTGCCCCGACTGACCAGAGGAGGTACCAGTGCAGCGACCAGGACACATACCCACATCCGACTTCCCACTCGCAGACACGGCCGATTGTGTCTGTAGGGATGCCCGACCAAGCTGAAGGTAATACGAGGATTCGAACCAGCGATCCCTGTGCTGGTAGGCAACGGAGTAGACCGCTACACTACCCGGATGCCCCAAATTGCATAATCTTAAATGTAATTTTTCTAAAATGTAATTCCAGTGTGTGTATGTACATGCATAGCTACTCTCACATCCCAGTGTGTGTGTCTGTACATGGATACCTACCCTCGCCTCCCCCACCGTGATGTTCTGCAGGGCTCCTAATGAAGCCTCGCGGGTGACGGAGCTGCTGTGGCTGTTTTGCAGCATCGCCTTGTACAGAACCACAAGCTGAGGATGGCAAAGCCACTCGGCGCCATGCGGCTGGTGGGATGCTTTGGAGAACATGGACAGCTCCTGGTTATGCTTCTGCAAAAAGAAGAAGAGAGAGGAAGATGGAAAGAAAGAGAGAAGACAAAGAAAACAATGATGTGACAAAAACACTTAAAACACAAGGAAGAACAGGGGAGACTGCACAGGAAAAATGTCACGAGTTTTGTCCTTTCCACAGAAGGCTTTATGAGGACATACAAGAAGCAGAAGGTCTTCTGTTAGTTTCCATTCAACATCATTGGCTGATGGTGAGGGGGGTGAAAGCTAATCCACCGCCACTCAGCTGAAATGAAAACTGATTCTCCCCGTGGAGCTGAAAGCAGCGCTACGGTTTCTCTACCTGCAGGGACACGCAACGTGGTGTTAAAGGATCATGCAGTCTTTTAAAACCTGGGTCTTATTTTCATAGTTTTTCCATCACACAGTTATGACATAATTCTATTCACTGGCTTCATTTTAGAAATTGGACCACTGCTGGACTCTACACACACACACACACACACACACACACACACACACACACACACACACACACACACACACACACACACACACACACACACACACACACACACACACACACACACATGCACACTTCCCTCCAAACAACACACTCCTACAAATGTACTTTTCCATGCAGTTTCCTTTTTCCTTTCGTCCATCAACCATATCTCTGCTGTTCGTTTTGTCTGTTTTTCTTTTGTTTCTGTCCTTCTCTTCATCATTTTGTCTTTTGTTATTAAAACTGACATTGTCAACCCGGAACCAGACCTGGGAAGGGAGCTTGCTGGCAAGCGTCTGGTGTGTGGGCCTTGGCCCATGGGACCCGGTCGGGCCCATTCCCAAAAAAACAACATGGAGCCACCATCCCGTGGACCCACCCCCCGCGGGGATGAGCATTGGGGTAGGGTGTAATGCAGGCTGGGTGGCAGGCAAAGGTGGGGACTGGGGTGTGCCGCCTTGTGGCATTTCAGATTGGTCCTCGGGACATGGAATGTCACCTGTCTGGCAGGAATGGAGCCTGAGCTGGTGCGGGAGATGGAGCGGTACCAACTAGATATAGTTGGGCTCACCTCCACACATAGCAGGCTCTGGTACCAAATTCCTGGAGAGGGGCTGGACTCTTTACTTTTCCGGAGTTGGCCAAGGTGACAGGCGCCAGGCGGGTGTGGGGATCCTCAAAAGTCCTCGGTTGAGCACCACCGTGTTGGAGTTCTCCCTGGGGAATGAGATGATCACCTCTCTACGACTGCGAGTCACTGGGGGAAGCTCTGACTGTTGTGTGTGCTTATGCACCGAATAGCACTTTGGAGTATCCGGCCTTCTTGGAGTCTCTGGGTGGTGTCCTGGAGAGGGTTCCAACCTAGGGATTCTATAGTTCTGCTGTGGGACCTCAATGCTCACGTGGGCAATGATGGATTAACCTGGAGGGGCATCATTGGGAGGAACGGCCTCCCCAATCTGAACCCAAGCGGTGCCTTGTTATTGAACTTCTGTGCGAGTCATGGATTGGCCATAACAAACACCATGTTCGAACATAAGGTAGTTCATAAGTGTACTTGATACCAGAACACCTTTGGCCGAAGATCGATGACAGACTTTGTGGTCGTACCATCAGATCTACAGCTGTATGTTTTGGACACTCAGGGGAAGAGAGGAGCAGAGCTGTCAACTGATCACCACCTGGTGGTGAATTGGATCAGATGGTAGGAGGGCCGCCAGAAAGACCTGGCAAACCCAAAAGTGCAGTGAGGGTAAACTGGGAACATCTGCCAGAGTCCCCTGTCCATGAGGTCTTCAATTCCCACCTCTGGAAGAAGTTCTCATGTATCCCGAGGGAGGCTGGGGACATGGAATCTGAGTGGGCCATGTTCAAAAGCCTCTATTTCAAATGCGGCAGGTAGGAGCTGTCGTCATAAGATCATCAGTGCCTGTCGAGGTGGCAACCTGCTGGTGGACACCGGCAGTGAAGGAAGCTGTTGGGCTGAAGAAGTAGGCCTTTCATGCTTGGTTGGCCCAGGGTCTGAAGCAGCAGACAGGTACTGGGAGGCCACAAGGGCTGCGGCTTTGGCGGTCACGGAGGCAAAATCCCGGGTGTGGGAGGAGTTCGGTGAGGCTATGGAGGAGGACTTTCGATTGACCTCAAGAAAGTTCTGGCAAACCATGCGATGACTCAGGAAGAGGAAGCAGGACTTGACTCAGGATGTGTTCAGCCGGGGAGGGGAACTGCTGACCCAGACTGGGGATATTGCCAGGTGGTGGAAAGAACACTTTGAGGAGCTCCTGAACCCCGCTAACATGTCCTCAGTGGAGGAGGTACAGTCTGAAGACTCGGGGAAGCCCCACCCATATCCCTGGCAGAGGTCTCTGAGGTAGTTAAGAAGCTCCTCGGTGGCAAGGCGCCGGGTGTGGGTGAGATTCGCCCTGAGATGCTGAAGGCCCTGGACATTGTTGGGCTGTCTTGGTTGACACATCTATTCAGTGTTGCGTGGAGGTCGGGGACAGTACCTGTGGAGTGGCAGACTGGGATGGTGGTTCTCATATTTAAAAAATGAGACTGCAGAGTGTGCTCTAATTATCGGGGCATCACACTACCTAGCCTCCCTGGGAAAGTCTACTCTAGTGTGCTGGAAAGGAGGCTCCGACTGATTGTCGAACCTCGGATCAAGGAGGAACAATGTGGATTCCGTCCTGGCTGTGGAACAACGGACCAACTCTTTACCCTTGCGGAACTGCTGAGGGAGGCATGGGAGTTTGATCAGCCAGTCTGCATGTGTTTTGTGGACTTGGAGAAGGCTAACGACCGTGTATCCCGGGGCACTCTGTGGGGGGTAGTGCAGGAGTATGGGGTACTGGGAAGTTGCTACAAGCCATCCGGTCCTTGTATAACAAAAGTGAGAGCAGTGTCTGTATTCTTGGCATAAAGTCAAACACGTTTTCAGTGGGTGTTGGACTCCATCAAGGTTGTCCTTTGTCTCCAGTTCTGTTTGTGATATTCATGGACAGGATCTCAAGGAGCAGCCAAGGTGAGGAGTGTGTCCGTTTTGGGAACTTCGGAATTGCATCATTGCTGTTCGCAGATGATGTGGTTTTGTTGGCTTCATCAAAACATGATCTCCAGTGCGCACTTGGGTGGTTTAAAGCTGAGTGTGAAATGGCTGGGATGAGAGTCAGCACCTCCAAGTCTGAGGCCATGGTTCTCTACTGGAAAATGGTGGATTGCTCCCTCCGGGTTGGGGATGAGTTGTTGCCTCAAGTGAAGGAGTTCAAGTATCTCGGGGTCTTGTTCAGGAGTGAGGGTAGGATGGAGCGGGAGATTGACAGGTGGATTGGTGCAGCATCAGCAGTAATGTGGACGTTGTACCGGACCGTTGTGGTGAAGAGGGAGTTGAGCCGGAAGGCAAAGCTCTCAATTTACCAGTCAATCTTCATTCCAACCCTCACCTATGGTCATGAGCTTTGGGTAGTGACCGAAAGGATGAGATGGCGGATACAAGCGTCTGAAATGAGTTTCCTCTGTAGGGTGTCTGGGCTCAGCCTTAGAGATAGGGTGAGGAGCTCGGACATCCGGAGGGAGCTCAGAGTAGAGCCGCTGCTCCTTCGCATTGAAAGGAGCCAGTTGAGGTGGTTCAGGCATCTGATCAGGATGCCTCCTGGACGCCTTCCTTTGGAGGTTTTCTGGGCATGTACAACTGGGAGGAGACCCCAGGGTAGACCAAGAACTCGTTGGAGGGACTACATGTCCTATCTGGCCTGGGAACACCTTGGGATCCTTCAGGAGGAGTTGGAGGGCGTTGCTGGGGAGAAGGGCGTCTGGGGTGCCTTACTTAGCTTGTTGCCACCGTGACCCGACCCCGGAGAAGTGGCTGATGATGAGAGATGAGACTGTCATCCACTCATACTTCACAATATGTAACTTGTGTATCAGGAATACTTTGTCATTTCACCTCATGTACGTGCGCACATGAAGTAAAACGAAATGCCGCTTCCCCCAACCCACAGCAGTACAACACACAGACAAAAACACATTCAAGAACTACAAGAACACACATATCCACGCTAACACATACTATATCCAAACCAAAAAAAAAACAATCACTGTCCAAGGGAACAAACACCAGTCAGGATGACGGTCGGAACCACTGGTCTGCATGGGCTAGCAGTTAGCCTAGCCTGCCCCGATTACGTGACAGATATACGTGTATGTACATATATCTGTTCAAGTATGCATATAGACATCTGAGCTGCATGTACATTTATCTTTGTCATTATATCTGTATTTATTTGCACAGAAAATGCACAATAAACAAACCAGTTGATTTTATTAATTTCCTCTGCTGATTTTACCTCTTTGCTCTTTTTGCTCTGCATGGGGAAACAGCCGATAACCTGGTTTTCTCTGTCGTCTGACGATCTGGACGGACTTGCCAGATGCCGCTGGGCTGAGAGTGGCAGCTCTATGTACAGCTGGTAGGAGAGGTTCCTCAGTATACACACAGTATTTTCTATGCCCTGCATGACGAACAAGAGAAGAGTGGAATGAAAGAAAAAAGAGACAAAGCAGAGAGAAACAGCGTGATCCTCCCACGCGTTACGTCCCGCTGGTGAAACTCCTCACTGTCAGGCGAAGAGAAGCGGCTGGCGACTCCACATGTATGGAAGGAGGCATGTGGTAGTCTGCAGCCTTCCCCGGATCAGCAGAGGGGCTTGAGCAGAGACCGGGAGGGCTTGGAAGAGTGGGGTAATTGGCCAAGTACAATTGGGGAGAAAAAGGGGGAAACCCCCCCCCTTCAAAAAACAGCTTTATTTAATAAGCAAGTTTACAGTAACGAGGAAATCGACCTGTTTAGTTGCTCAAACTGAATTTGAGAGCTTTTCTAGAGCAAGTTTCCTGGGGAAGGATTAGTTCTTCGAAAAGTGGTGGAATCACATTGGAACCAGCAGAAAGACAGTTCATGTGGAGTTACCATATCAGTACTGAATGATGAGCAGAAGTTTTTCACGCCCCACACACATATACAGATGATATACAGAAACCTAAAGAGTCTCTGATTCCCTGAACAAAGAAAGTAAATGTCAGTGTGTAGGAAGTGACAGTTAGAGGATAGGATTACCTTGTTGTCCATCCTGTCTTCCTGCAGAGCATTCTGGATGTAGAATACCAGAGAATCCACAAGGCTTCTCATCTCTCTCATCTTCTGACGAGTTCTCTCGTTCACTGAACTCAGATTCCTGAATGAAAATGAAGTGTGCACACATGCACACACACGCACACACACACACACACACACACACACACGCACACACACACACACGCACACACGCACACACGCACACACACACACACAGCACAGTCAGACTTAGAGGCCAGATGTAGGGAAGTTCTGGCAGTTAGAAGAAAAGTGCTGTATAAAACACACTCTGAATGTGATAGTCTTGTAATCAATCAATATACACAGACAGGAGGGTAGCACTTCCCTGGCTCATTGTTATTTCAGTTCTTAACAGATGTGTGGTATAATCTGTATCCCCCCCCCCCCACTCTCCCCCATCAGATTCAGTAATGGTTTAGTCCATGCAGTGAATCCTGGGGTGAGCTTGAGCCTCGTGCTCGTTTATTACTTACCTCCATGGAGTGAGTTACGTTCATATGCAATGTGGACAGCGGACACTCTGTCACGCACGCCGCTGCAGAAAGCAGCAGCAAACACAGACGACGAGCTGATGGAGAGTATGAACACCTATGTGGACGGCATCATAGAGCATCTCCCAGCGAGCACGTCTTCCCTGGATTGTCTGAGAGAACATCTCAAAGCAGACAGCGCGGGCTCTAGCATCATGAGGACGTGTCACGATGGATGGCCACAGTTCAATTGCTGCACTGGCCCTGAAAAGCTCTACTGGGAAGAGCGTGCTTTCCTCACAGTTCACTATGGTCTCCCGCTGAAAGGAACCAGATGGTCGTTCCCTCTGCTTTAAGAAATGACGTTCTCGCAGAGCTGCAAGAGGGTCACCAAGGTGCGGTGAAATGCCGGGCATGTGCACGGCAAAGTGTGTGGTGGCCTGGATTGAGCCAACAGCTTAAAGAACTTGTACTGAACTGCAGAACATGCATCAAAGAGCGTACAAACCACACAGAGCCCAACAGATCTCCCAGAGAGACCCTGGCAAAAGCTGGGGACGGATCTATTCACCCTGAAAGGCAAAACATACCTTCTGGTAGTGGACTGAGTAAGCCACACACAGCTCTTTAACATCATGCTGGAAATGGGTTTCCCTGGACACCTTGTTGCACTACTTCAAGGTCTATATATTGGCCAGACAGCAGTGGTGAGATGGAATGGTGAGAACACAGAAGCTTTTCCAAGAGAGAGATTGGGTTCTGATTGGGGGGCTATACCAAACCATTACTGAATCTGATTGGGGGGCAAGCTTGAGCCTCTCCCTCTTAAGATTACTTACCTCCATGGAGTGAGTTATGTTCATATGCAATCATTAATAAAGAATACGTACCTTTTGCAAATACGAAGTTGTCTAGCGGTTACATTACCCACACATGTAATTAAACAGATAACAGGACAAGATGAAGTATCAACAATTAGGTATAAAATGTGGGGAAAGCTTTTAAAATTCATCTAGCATAGATTAACGAAAGGAAAAATGGGCTTTCTCTGAGCTGCCTTAAATGTTGAACAGTGAAATGAGTTTGTTGGGTACAACCCTTACAACTAGATGTTTCAGATGATTCCAGCATTACATCTTTCATAAAATAAAAATCTTCAGATGAGGTTTTTTAAAACTCTTCTCTATTTAGATCCCATAAGCTGAGTGCTGATGTATTTTGGGGATGCATACTCTTCATCTACCCAGGCAAAGGGGGGGCAAAGAATTGGTCCCATGCAACAACATTCGTTGGAGAAGGACAGAAAAGGCCCAAAAATCCTTCCACCAAACCAGAACCAGGAAACCTATGCATGGCCTGTGACTGGGACTAATCTTTCCACACGATTACTTCTACCAGCCTTAGGCCAGACTTGGTACTCCCATTGCCTTCACTACAGACAATCTACATCATAGAACTCACAGTCCCATGGGAAGACTGTGGAGGAAGTCTATGAGTGGAGGAAGCTACACTACACAGAAAAGGCAGCTGATACGAAACAATGTGGCTGGATAACCAAAGTCTTTCCAACAGAAGTAGGATAGGATGTAGAGGCTCTGTAGCTTCTTCCATCACCAGACTGTTGAAAGAGCTAGGAATCAACGGTCATGCTCTGCGGCACAGCATCACATCAGTGTCAGAGGCAGCTGAAAGAACCAGCCACTGGCTATGGCTCAAGCAGAAGGAGCCTTGCTGGGCTCTGACAACATCAACATAACCTCAAGAGACCAGGAAGACAGAAGGGGGGGGGTGATTATGAGATGCCAGAATCCACCGTTGAACCCTCGGGAGATGTATTGGGCTAATCTATGAAACATTGAGGTTAGAGGGTGCCCACGTGAGAACCCATACATGTCAATCATGAGCCACTCTCAATATCAAGGCAAATCTCATGTAAGTGCTCACCACCGACTGGGACAAAGGAATGTTTAACATCACGTCCTGTGTTTTTTGAATCTATACATATTACAATTCCTTCGGTAGCAGAACTGATTCACGATGACATTTGTCTTTGGATGATAACTGTGTAAACAGTCATGAGGCCAGTAAAGTGCTAAAGGTTTGGGGGTGATTTCTACCTGAGACAGCCTGTGGTGTTGTTGAAGATGTCTTTCTCAGACAGACTCAGCTGGATGGAGTCTCTGCACAAAGGAACCAGGACTTTCTCCGTCAGCTCTGACAAAACCTCCCTGGAGAGTTTTTCCTTCAGGTTGTCTCTGGATGACAGATTCCACAGGATGCCTGCAGCAAGGTTTACACTCTTTTTACTGGCTCATTTTCCATGACTTCCTCTTGGATATCATGCTAGACATTGCTAACAGAAAGTTATATTATTCAGTCTTAACTAGCATTGGTAGTCTCCACAGTCTCTGAATGGACTGTGTGACTGAACATCCTTGCCAGACATCATATACTTATGTCACATCTCAACACACAAACATATGGAGACAAATACCACAACTTAGATAAAAACCACACTAAAATATGTCATCTCAGTGGGTAAAATACCCTAAATTTACAATTTTCCATGACATTAATAACATTTCAAGGACATCTGATCAACGATCATTTTCCAGGTATTTTCCAAAACTGGAAAACTAGTCTAAATTTCCAGGTTTTCCAGGTGATAACCCTGCTCACAAAGGAAACTAGCCTGTATAAAAGTGCTACATAAGATTGATTTTTATTATTATTATTATTATTATTATCTCAGTCCAGATCAGAGGCTTCAAAATGGTTTGAGAAACCAAAATGAAAATAGGAAATTAATGAGTTGATTAACAATGAGGAAGTAAAATGAAAACATGATCATTATCAAAGAAGGTTGAGTCAGTTCATCTGGACACGTTTAGTGACAGATACGTTTCATCATCATCTAAGTGACCTCTTTGGTCTCACCTGACTGCAGGTAACCCCACCCTTATAAACAATACAGTGGCATAACGACCCAAACCAACCACCAGTTTCATATGCAAATATGGGCATGACCATTAAGTAGAGTTACAATGGCCATGTGTACTATTCACAGAGGATTGCAGAATGGTTGCAATCACAGCATTGTAAGATGGTGACAGATGTACTCTTAGCCCCCCCCCCCCCCCCCCCTCGGTTCAGGTATGGTCATTCCCTCTTCACATAGACGGCCTCTTTGACTCCCCGTTCGAACCAGCGTTCCTCCCTATCAAGGATGTGCACATCCTCATCCCTGAACGAGTGGCCACTGGTCTGTAGATGGTGTAGACTGTGGAGTCGTGGTCTGACGTGTTAGCTCTCCTGTGATGTGTCATCCTCTTGGCCAGCGTCTGTTTGGTTTCCCAGATGTACAAGTCACGACAATCCTCCTGGCACTTAACAGCTACACTATATTGCTCTGTTTGTGCCGGGGGACCTGATCTTTGGGCTGGACCAACTTCTGGCACGGTGTGTTTTGGGGTTTGAAAGCAACTGAGACACGGTGTTTGAAAAATACGCATCTCAACTTTTCCAACACTTCACCACTGGTTTACACTTAGAAAGCTGTTGTCCTTCTCCTCCCTTAATTTAGAGGCCCGCTTGGCTGCTGTTAAATGTTTTCTGCTTTTAAATCCAGATAAAACCGAGATGCTGGTCATTGGCCCTGCTAGACACAGACACCAATGTGATCAAGTAACGATAACAATCGACAACTCTGTGGTTTCACAAAGTGTGGCAGCCAAAAATCTTGGTGTTACGTTTGATCCCAGCCTTTCCTTTGATAAGCACATTAAAGAAATCACCAAGACTGCCCTTTTTCACTTACGTAACATAGCTAAAATTCAGTCTCTCCTGTCCATGGCTGATGCAGAGACTCTAATACATGCATTTGTTTCATCCAGACTTGATTACTGTAATGTTCTGTTCTCAGGTCTGCCACATTCTAGTACTAGAAGTCTTCAGATGGTTCAGAATGCTGCTGCTGCTAGAATCCTAACTAAAACTAGGAAATGTGACCATATTACACCAATTCTTGCCTCCCTTCATTGGCTTCCTATCCATGTTAGATCAGAATACAAGGTGCTTCTGCTGACTTATAGTAAAATCCTAAATGGGCTTGCCCCATCTTACCCCATATGTCTGATGTCCTTAACGATGAATTTACCAAGCACTGTTCTGCCGACGAGAGTATAGGTTATAGAGTATAGTTTATAGAGTATAGGTTATAGAGTATAGAGTATAGATTATATATAGGTTATAGAGTATAGATTTTAGAGTATAGGTTATAGGTTATAGAGTATAGGTTATAGAGTATAGGTTATAGAGTGTAGGTTATAGAGTATAGAGTATAGATTATATATAGGTTATAGAGTATAGATTATAGAGTATAGGTTATAGAATATAGGTTATAGAGTATAGAATATAGGTTATAGAGTATAGATTATAGAGTATAGGTTATAGAGTATAGAGTATAGGTTATAGAGTATAGAGTATAGATTATAGAGTATAGGTTATAGAGTATAGATTATAGAGTATAGGTTATAGATTATAGAGTATAGGTTATAGAGCATAGGTTATAGAGTATAGAGTATAGATTATAGAGTATAGGTTATAGAGCATAGATTACTGTCTATTGCAAACTGTTCTCTTCTCTCACGTCTATTCTCTCTCTCTCTCTCTCTGAATGATGTCTTCTCCTTTCTTTTCTCCTGTCTGTGTGAATGGTGTGATGTGAGCCTCCCTTGTGTGCACATGCAGTCTGTCCTCCTAGGTCTCCATGGTGATCGCCACCTGGACACTGCTTGACACCCCCCTCATCACATTTTCTTTTTATATAGCTTATAAATCCATATAATTTTGTTATCCTGTTTTAATGTTATACCATTCTCTCACTCAGATGTGTTACTAATATATATATATATATATATGTATGTATGTATGTATGTATGTATGTATGTATGTATGTATGTATGTATGTATGTATGTATGTATGTATGTATGTATGTATATAATTTTTTTTTACATGGTGATAGTGGTCACATGGCTCGGGTCTTGGGCTGTTCCGGCGGCATCTGAACACTGCTTAGCATCCTCCTCATCATATTCTTCATATATGTTATAATTCCATGATATCAATAAGTTCTCAGAGGCTTGCAACAACTTCGGCTTCACCATCAATATAAAAAAGACTGAAGTACTTCATCAGCCAGCTCCAGGCAAGCCATACAATGTACCCAACATCACCATAAATGGGCATCGATTAAATGCAGCTGACAAATTCACTTACCTGGGCAGTTCTCTCTCCAGATATGTCACCACTGATGAAGCGGTGACCGCACGGCTTGCTAAAGCAAGTACTGCTTTTGGCAGACTCCACAAGAATGTGTGGAACCGGGGAGGCATCCCCCAGGAGACAAAAATTCAAGTGTATCGGGCCATAGTTCTCACTACACTGCTTTACGGCTGCGAAACACGGACAGTTTACAAACGCCATGCAAAAACACTAAACCACTTTCACACCACATGCCTGAGAAAACTTCTTGGCATAACGTGGGATGACAAGATCCCTGACACAGAGGTCCTCACTTGCTCAAGACTGCCGAGTATACACACCATCCTCATGCAATCATGTTGTGTGTCTTGGGGGAGAGATCCTCCCCTGCCGCTCTCCCTGAGGTTTCTTCCTGGTTTCCTCCCTGTTAAAGGTTTTTAGGGAGGTGTTCCTTATCCGATGAGAGGGTCTAAGGACAGGATCTTGTGTTGCTGTAAAGCCCCCTGAGACACATCTGTAACTTGTGATATTGGGCTACACGAATAAAACTGACATGACTCTCTTTGATTGGCTGGTGCACTGTTTGGGTGTCTACCTGCTTTGACAAACGCCCAGGTTAGCATAACCACACTTAACCAGGACCTGTTTAATGTGGGGTTTCTCCTCTTCCCCGGCCGCTGTGTCAGTGGGGACGTTGTCAGCTCGGTGGTCCAGCATCCTGATGACTCCTAGTTTGTGCTCCAGTGGATGATGAGAATAAAACCTTAAGTACTGATCAGTATGTGTTGGTTCACAGTAAACATCAACAATCAAATCTCCTCCATCAGCAACTGTAATTTCCCAGTGTAAGAAGGCTACCCTGTCATGTTCCACATCCTCCCTTATGAACTTGATGTGGTGTCCACAGAGTTAATGTGGATGGTGAAACGTGCTACATCCTGAGATTAGATTTTAACCCAGGTGTTGTCAATAAATGTGAAATGAAATGAAAATTTGTAACTAGTTAATGGTCAAGCCCATATTTACATGTGAAACTGGTCGTTGGTTTGCATCTTTGTCCCACTGTATTGTCTATAACGGTGGGGACACCTGCAGTCACTGTATTGTATATAAGGGTGGGGACACCTGCAGTCACTGTATTGTTTATAAGGGTGAGACACCTGCAGCCACTGTATTGTTTATAAGGGTGGGGACACCTGCAGCCACTGTATTGTTTATAAGGGTGGGGACACCTGCAGTCACTGTATTGTTTATAAGGGTGGGGACACCTGCAGTCACTGTATTGTTTATAAGGGTGGGGACACCTGCAGTCACTGTATTGTTTATAAGGGTGGGGACACCTGCAGTCACTGTATTGTTTATAAGGGTGGGGACACCTGCAGCCACTGTACTGTTTATAAGGGTGGGGACACCTGCAGCCACTGTATTGTTTATAAGAGTGGGACACCTGCAGCCACTGTATTGTTTAGATAGGGTGGGGACACCTGCAGCCACTGTCTTGTTTAGATAGGGTGGGGACACCTGCAGCCACTGTATTGTTTATAAGGGTGGGGACACCTGCAGTCACTGTATTGTTTATAAGGGTGGGGGCACCTGCAGTCACTGTATTGTTTATAAGGGTGGGGACACCTCCAGTCACTGTCTTGTTTAGATAGGGTGGGGACACCTGCAGTCACTGTCTTGTTTAGATAGGGTGGGGACACCTGCAGTCACTGTCTTGTTTAGATAGGGTGGGGACACCTGCAGTCACTGTATTGTTTATAAGGGTGGGGACACCTGCAGCCACTGTATTGTTCATAAGGGTGGGGACACCTGCAGCCACTGTATTGTTCATAAGGGCGGGGACACCTGCAGCCACTGTATTGTTCATAAGGGTGGGGACACCTGCAGTCACTGTATTGTTTATAAGGGCGGGGACACCTGCAGTCACTGTATTGTTCATAAGGGTGGGGACACCTGCAGTCACTGTATTGTTTATAAGGGCGGGGACACCTGCAGTCACTGTATTGTTCATAAGGGTGGGGACACCTGCAGCCACTGTATTGTTCATAAGGGTGGGGACACCTGCAGTCACTGTATTGTTTATAAGGGCGGGGACACCTGCAGTCACTGTATTGTTCATAAGGGTGGGGACACCTGCAGCCACTGTATTGTTCATAAGGGTGGGGACACCTGCAGTCACTGTATTGTTTATAAGGGCGGGGACACCTGCAGTCACTGTATTGTTCATAAGGGTGGGGACACCTGCAGCCACTGTATTGTTTATAAGGGCGGGGACACCTGCAGTCACTGTACTGTTTATAAGGGTGGGGACACCTGCAGCCACTGTACTGTTTATAAGGGTGGGGACACCTGCAGTCACTGTATTGTTTATAAGGGTGGGGACACCTGCAGTCACTGTATTGTTTATAAGGGTGGGGACACCTGCAGCCACTGTACTGTTTATAAGGGTGGGGACACCTGCAGCCACTGTACTGTTTATAAGGGTGGGGGCACCTGCAGTCACTGTATTGTTTATAAGGGTGGGGACACCTGTAGTCACTGTATTGTTTATAAGGGTGGGGACACCTGCAGCCACTGTATTGTTTATAAGGGTGGGGACACCTGCAGTCACTGTATTGTTTAGATAGGGTGGGGACACCTGCAGTCACTGTATTGTTTATAAGGGTGGGGACACCTGCAGTCACTGTATTGTTTATAAGGGTGGGGACACCTGCAGTCACTGTATTGTTTATAAGGGTGGGGACACCTGCAGTCACTGTATTGTTTATAAGGGTGGGGACACCTGCAGTCACTGTATTGTTTATAAGGGTGGGGACACCTGCAGTCACTGTATTGTTTATAAGGGTGGGGACACCTGCAGCCACTGTATTGTTTATAAGGGTGGGGACACCTGCAGTCACTGTATTGTTTATAAGGGTGGGGACACCTGCAGTCACTGTATTGTTTATAAGGGTGGGGACACCTGCAGTCACTGTATTGTTTATAAGGGTGGGGACACCTGTAGTCACTGTATTGTTTATAAGGGTGGGGACACCTGCAGCCACTGTATTGTTTATAAGGGTGGGGACACCTGCAGTCACTGTATTGTTTAGATAGGGTGGGGACACCTGCAGTCACTGTATTGTTTATAAGGGTGGGGACACCTGCAGTCACTGTATTGTTTATAAGGGTGGGGACACCTGCAGTCACTGTATTGTTTATAAGGGTGGGGACACCTGTAGTCACTGTATTGTTTATAAGGGTGGGGACACCTGCAGCCACTGTATTGTTTATAAGGGTGGGGACACCTGCAGTCACTGTATTGTTTAGATAGGGTGGGGACACCTGCAGTCACTGTATTGTTTATAAGGGTGGGGACACCTGCAGTCACTGTATTGTTTATAAGGGTGGGGACACCTGCAGCCACTGTATTGTTTATAAGGGTGGGGACACCTGCAGTCACTGTATTGTTTATAAGGGTGGGGACACCTGCAGTCACTGTATTGTTTATAAGGGTGGGGACACCTGCAGTCACTGTATTGTTTATAAGGGTGGGGACACCTGCAGCCACTGTATTGTTTATAAGGGTGGGGACACCTGCAGTCACTGTATTGTTTATAAGGGTGGGGACACCTGCAGTCACTGTATTGTTTATAAGGGTGGGGACACCTGCAGTCACTGTATTGTTTATAAGGGTGGGGGCACCTGCAGTCACTGTCTTGTTTAGATAGGGTGGGGACACCTGCAGTCACTGTCTTGTTTAGATAGGGTGGGGACACCTGCAGTCACTGTCTTGTTTAGATAGGGTGGGGACACCTGCAGTCACTGTATTGTTTATAAGGGTCGGACACCTGCAGCCACTGTATTGTTTATAAGGGTGGGGACACCTCCAGCCACTGTATTGTTTATAAGGGTGGGGACACCTCCAGCCACTGTATTGTTTATAAGGGTGGGGACACCTGCAGTCACTGTATTGTTCATAAGGGTGGGGACACCTGCAGTCACTGTATTGTTCATAAGGGCGGGGACACCTGCAGCCACTGTATTGTTTATAAGGGCGGGGACACCTGCAGTCACTGTATTGTTCATAAGGGCGGGGACACCTGCAGCCACTGTATTGTTCATAAGGGTGGGGACACCTGCAGCCACTGTATTGTTTATAAGGGCGGGGACACCTGCAGCCACTGTATTGTTTATAAGGGTGGGGACACCTGCAGCCACTGTATTGTTTATAAGGGTGGGGACACCTGCAGCCACTGTATTGTTTATAAGGGTGGGGACACCTGCAGCCACTGTATTGTTTATAAGGGCGGGGACACCTGCAGCCACTGTATTGTTCATAAGGGTGGGGACACCTGCAGCCACTGTATTGTTTATAAGGGTGGGGACACCTGCAGCCACTGTATTGTTCATAAGGGTGGGGACACCTGCAGCCACTGTATTGTTTATAAGGGTGGGGACACCTGCAGCCACTGTATTGTTCATAAGGGCGGGGACACCTGCAGCCACTGTATTGTTTATAAGGGTGGGGACACCTGCAGCCACTGTATTGTTCATAAGGGCGGGGACACCTGCAGCCACTGTATTGTTTATAAGGGTGGGGACACCTGCAGCCACTGTATTGTTCATAAGGGTGGGGACACCTGCAGCCACTGTATTGTTTATAAGGGTGGGGACACCTGCAGCCACTGTATTGTTCATAAGGGTGGGGACACCTGCAGCCACTGTATTGTTCATAAGGGTGGGGACACCTGCAGTCAGGTGAGACTGAAGAGGTCATGTAGGTGATGGTGAAACCGTTCTGTCCATAAGTGTTGTGTCCAGATGATCTGACCCAACCTTGTGCGAGTTTCTTATCTGGATTATTGAGCATCAAGACATGACCATCAGTGGTTTTTCTGGACTACAAGGTTGGTTGGAAACCTCTATTACTGATAAGTGACAGTACTGTTAATGTTATGCAATGTAATGTACTACTTCACAGACTCTCCATGTGCGCTCTCACTGCCGTCTCTTCCTCCAACACTTTTCCTCCCATAATGCCCACAGTCTATTCTCAGTAGTTGGAGGTGAAACGTTTTCATGTGGCTTCATAAGTTTATAACAAATGTAAAGGAATTAAAAGGTGTGTCGTTTATTTTTACCTTCTACAACATCAGTCTTACCATCAGAATGAACAGCGTCACACAAATGACGTGTTTTCAGCCTACTGTCTGTCTGTCTGCTTTATGACCCAGTGAGACTTGTGCTAGTATTTCTTATTTCATGTTTTATTTTTATTTTTTTCCATCAGTATTATCCAGCACCAGTTTAGATATGTTGGAACTGGAACGCAGAAAAAACATTTTTTTTTAAATGCTGGTTCTGTTTGACCCGGACAACAATCCAGTTTTCAAGCGCTGTTCCAGAGAGAAATAGAAAGAGGAGTAGAAAAAGTACCATAAACACGTAGACGACAGCAGACGTAGCCAGAAGAGCCTTGTTCCAACAGTGCAGGAAAGTGGGAGTGTGGAGGTGTGTTAAAGTAAAGTGGGAATGTGGAGGTGTGTTAAAGTAAAGTGGGAGTGTGGAGGTCTGTTAAAGTAAAGTGGGAATGTGGAGGTGTGTTAAAGTAAAGTGGGAATGTGGAGGTGTGTTAAAGTAAAGTGGGAATGTGGAGGTGTGTTAAAGTAAAGTGGGAATGTAGAGGTGTGTTAAAGTAAAGTGGGAATGTGGAGGTGTATTAAAGTAAGGTGGGAATGTGGAGGTGTGTTAAAGTAAAGTGGGAATGTGGAGGTGTGTTAAAGTAAAGTGGGAATGTGGAGGTGTGTTAAAGTAAAGTGGGAATCTTGGGGTGTGTTAAAGTAAAGTGGGAATGTGGAGGTGTGTTAAAGTAAGGTGGGAATGTGGAGGTGTGTTAAAGTAATGTGGGAATGTGGAGGTATGTTAAAGTAAAGTGGGAATGTGGAGGTGTGTTAAAGTAAAGTGGGAATGTTGGGGTGTGTTTAAGTAAAGTGGGAATGTGGAGGTGTGTTAAAGTAAGGTGGGAATGTGGAGGTGTGTTAAAGTAAAGTGGGAATGTGGAGGTGTGTTAAAGTAAAGTGGGAATGTAGAGGTGTGTTAAAGTAAAGTGGGAATGTTGGGGTGTGTTAAAGTAAAGTGGGAGTGTGGAGGTGTGTTAAAGTAAAGTTGGAGTGTGGAGGTGTGTTAAAGTAAAGTGGGAATGTCGGGGTGTGTTAAAGTAAAGTGGGAATGTTGGGGTGTGTTAAAGTAAAGTGGGAATGTGGAGGTGTGTTAAAGTAAGGTGGGAATGTGGAGGTGTGTTAAAGTAAAGTGGGAATGTGGAGGTGTGTTAAAGTAAAGTGGGAATGTGGAGGTGTGTTAAAGTAAGGTGGGAATGTGGAGGTGTGTTAAAGTAAAGTGGGAATGTGGAGGTGTGTTAAAGTAAAGTGGGAATGTGGAGGTGTGTTAAAGTAAAGTGGGAATGTTGGGGTGTGTTAAAGTAAAGTGGGAATGTGGAGGTGTGTTAAAGTAAGGTGGGAATGTGGAGGTGTGTTAAAGTAAAGTGGGAATGTGGAGGTGTGTTAAAGTAAAGTGGGAATGTGGAGGTGTGTTAAAGTAAAGTGGGAATGCTGGGGTGTGTTAAAGTAAAGTGGGAGTGTGGAGGTGTGTTAAAGTAAAGTGGGAGTGTGGAGGTGTGTTAAAGTAAAGCGGGAATGTCGGGGTGTGTTAAAGTAAAGTGGGAAATTTGGGGTGTGTTAAAGTAAAGTGGGAATGTGGAGGTGTGTTAAAGTAAGGTGGGAATGTGGAGGTGTGTTAAAGTAAAGTGGGAATGTGGAGGTGTGTTAAAGTAAAGTGGGAATGTGGAGGTGTGTTAAAGTAAGGTGGGAATGTGGAGGTGTGTTAAAGTAAAGTGGGAATGTGGAGGTGTGTTAAAGTAAAGTGGGAATGTGGAGGTGTGTTAAAGTAAAGTGGGAATGTTGGGGTGTGTTAAAGTAAAGTGGGAATGTGGAGGTGTGTTAAAGTAAGGTGGGAATGTGGAGGTGTGTTAAAGTAAAGTGGGAATGTGGAGGTGTGTTAAAGTAAAGTGGGAATGTGGAGGTGTGTTAAAGTAAAGTTGGAGTGTGGAGGTGTGTTAAAGTAAAGTGGGAATGTCGGGGTGTGTTAACTAAAGCAACAAATCTTCTGACACAGTCTGCTGAACCCATTAGCATCACAGCTGTCCCAGCACAGATGACAGGAGCGTATGGAGGGAACGTCACGTGACAATTTTTAGGACTTTTTTGTTTTGTTTTTTGTTTTGTTTTGTTTATTCTCCCCAACTGTATTCAGCCAATTACCCCACTCTTCCGAGCCGTCCCGGTCTCTGCTCCACCCCCTCTGCTGATCCGGGGAGGGCTGCAGACTACCACATGCCTCCTCCCATACATGTGGAGTCACCAGCCGCTTCTTTTCACCTGACAGTGAGGAGTTTCACCAGGGGGACGTAGCACGTGGGAGGATCACGCTATCCCCCCAGTTCCCCCTCCCCCTGAACAGGTGCCCCCGACTGACCAGAGGAGGCGCTAGTGCAGTGACCAGGACACATACCCATATCTGGCTGCAGACACAGCCAATTGTGTCTGTAGGGACGCCTGACGAAGCCGGAGGCAACACGGGGATTTGAACCGGTGATCCCCATGTTGACAGGCAAAGGAATAGCCCGATATGCTACCCGGACGCCACCGTTTTTTTGTTTGTTTTTTTTAGCTCGAAATTATAAATCTGAACAACAAAAGCTCCTCTCGAACAAACGCTGTCAATATGCTCTTTAGCAAGGCATTGAAAACTGTTTAAGGGCCAAATTACAAGCTTGTAAATGTGTGTGTGTGTGTGTGTGTGTGTGTGTGTGTGTGTGTGTGTGTGTGTGTGTGTGTGTGTGTGTGTGTGTGTGTGTGTGTGTGTGTGTGTGTGTGTGTGTGTGTGTGTGTGTGTGTGTGTGTTCTTTCCTCCACCTGAAATAGTTCCCTCAGTTGTTGTATCCAGGACATTAATCTCAAACAGCATCTCTGGATGTGTACAGTAACACCTCCCTGTGAGGTTTGAACTACATTTCTTTCCTCATGACCAGCAGAGGAAGCTCGGGTTCAGACACAATGGTACCTGTGATGTTCTTGTGCAGCTCTTCATCTGGTTCCTTCAGTATGCTGACGAGTCGCGTCACACCTCCGGCGCCAATGAGTGCGACCTTGTTGTCGGCGTTCTCATAGATGAGGTTGCGTGTGGCTCCAGTGGCAAAACGCTGGACCTCCTGATTTTCACTGGAGAAGAGGAGGACCAACGCTGATACCCCATGCAGAGAACGCACCTACAGCCCAGATGGAGTGAAAGAAAAATATTACAGGAAAACACAGAGACATATACATGTATGTACACATGCACAGACCCACATACATCCGTGTATTCATGAGTCCACAACCAAGATCTGTCTGGTTTCATCACTCATCAAAACTAAAGCTTTTTATTCAGCTCATGTATTTGAAGCAAGATTACATAATTGTTTTACCAAAGGAGAAAAATATTTTCCAAATATTTACAGAAGCTCATCATCTCTCAATAATGATGTCCACCATTTGCCTTACAATTACAGATTGTACGCGTTTGGCCTTGGTTTTACAAGTTTGTGCAGAACGTCAGAATCTACATTACTCCAGCACTCCTGCAGAGCGACAGCACGCCTTGACTCTTCTCTTTTTAAGTGTTCCCATTGATATTCAGTGAGGTTCAGGTCTGGTGACTGAGGGAAAGTCATACAAGTCAACACTCCTTGTGCTCTTCTTCCTTGCACTTTAAATTGTCCTGCTCCTGCTGGAAAATGAGTCCTCTTCCACAGTTGATGGCATGTCCCTACAGAATAGAATGGAGTGGGATTTCTCTTTGACCAGTGTGTACTTGATCTTGGACAAGTCACCTAAAACAGGTGAAACACCCCAAAACTGAATGTTGTCATCACTCTGGCTGTATAGAATAGAATAGAACAGAATAACAGACACTTTGTCATTTGTACATACATACAATGAAATTCACTCTGCATTTAAGCCATCCTAGCTGTATAGCTAGGAGCAGTGGGCAGCCGCCATGCAGCACCCGGGGACCAACTCCAGTTATTTTTTCCTACTGCCTTGCTCCGAGGCACAGGCAGGAGTATTAACCCTAACATACATGTCTTTTTGATGGTGGGAGGAAACCAGAGCACCCGGAAGAAACTCACACAGACACGGGGAGAACATGCAAACTCCACACAGAAGAGACCTGGGACGGCCTCGGGTTCGAACCCAGGGCCTTCTTGCTGTGAGGCAACAGTGCTAACCACTGGGCCATCGTGATGCGTAGCTTTTATATGCACTGATGCTTTAACCATCTCCCTACATGAAGCCCTATCATTATACCCGAAATCATCAAATTTCTATTCATCTGTGAAGAAAATGTCTTCCAGTCTCCAACAGTGAAATTTCAGTATCTTTTGGTCCATGCAAACCTGTTCAACTTGTTCCGAGATCAACGACGTGGTTTAGAAACTGATACCCTTCATTAAGCTCACATTAGGCTAATTGTCTTCTGACTTTAGTTTTATTATGGTGTTTTTAAGGCCATCTGGATGTGACTCTTAGATGGGGATGCTGTTCTGTCTCAGGAACACGTGGTCTGGTTTTTAGATGGTATGGCTGCTTTGGATGAAATTGAACATCTCTATGGTTTGAGTTGTACTGCCTCTTTAGAAACATTTATTTCAGAAGCAGTTTGGTGTTGGGACAATCAGAATCAGAATTAACTGTATTGGTCGAGTGTGCCTCTGCACATGAGGAATTTGACTCCGGTTCACAGCAACTTTGAGCACTTGCAGACTTACACACACACACACACACACACACACACACACACACACACACACACACACACACACACACACACACAAAAAGAAACAAACAACAATGAAAAAAGGAGGGGAAAAAGAAATAAATGGAAAAACAACAGGACATTGGAGGCTAGCATGTATGCACACTGGGTATGTTGCTACTACACATAGTTTTGTTATAGGCATCCATATATTATGCCATATTGCTTATATACTCTACCACTATTACTATACTACTGCTTACAGCCGCAGTATATAGCCCGAGGCTTGATCATGTCTTTTGTAGCATCCAAGAGACGTCAAAAGAATGAACAGCATAAGGTTTTGAATCTAGATTAGCTGACTTGGAGAAACATTACATATCTAGCCCAAGCCCAAACTCACTCAAGGACGTGACGGGCCCACATGCTGCACTGAATACTCTGCTGATGCAGGACTCTGAGCATGAGTTCCAGGAAAAACCCGGTAGGTATCTTGCCGTCTTGATAAAAAGAGGGCAGACTCTCAAACTATTGTCTCAATTACAGACTCCAATGCTGTCAGATCATTTGATACCAAAACTATTAATAAAGAATTTGCATTATTTTATTCCAATTTATATAAGTAGGAACAACCTGACAATGACCTAGCCCTTATGCATTTATTTTTCTGGACCTGAGACTCCCAAAGGCTACAGAAGCACAAAAAACTACAGTTAAATGCCCCAATTACAATAATATGATAATATTTGAAGGCACCTTAACATCATTCAGCTATCCCAGGGCTGCAAGGACCCTGCCCTTGTGCTTTCTCTTGATGCCGAAAAGGCCTTTGACTGGGTCGAGTGGTCTTATTTGTTTTTTCACTGGAGAAATTTGGCCTCGGCGACAACTTTGTCAATTGGGTCAGGGTTCTTTACAATTCTCCTACGGCATCAGTTCTAACTTATGGTATGGAGATCTAGCAACTTTCCCCTTCACTGTGGGAAGAGACAGGGCGACCCTCTTAGCTCATTGCTCTTCGATGCTGCTATTGAGCCACTGGCTCAAGCAATAAGGCAGAATGCTCTAATAGCTGGTATTCTTGTTAGAGAGGGAGCATAAAATTACTCTTTACACAGATGACGTGTTGATGTTTTCATCAAAACCACAAATCTCGGGCATCCGGGTGGCATTAGCGATCTATTCCAATGCCCACCAACGCGGGGTTCGGCAATCCAAATCCCCGTGTGACCTCCGGCTTGGTCAGGCGTCAGGTGGGAAGCCGGATGTGGGTATGTGTCCTGGTTGCTGCACTAGCACCTCCTCTGGTCGCTCGGGGCACCTGTTCGGGGGGAGGAGGAACTGGGGGGAATTGCGTGATCCTCCCACGTGCTACGTCCCCCTGGCAAATCTCTTCAGTGTCAGGTGAAAAGAAGCGGTTGGTGACTCCACTTGTATCGGAGGAGGCAGGGGTAGTCTGCAGCCCTCCCTGGATCGGCAGAGGAGGTGGAGCAGTGACCAGGATAGCTCAGAAGGGTGGGATAATTGGCCAAGTACATTTGGGGAGAAAAATGGGGGGGGGGGGGGAAAGACCACAAACCTTGGGGTGACGGGTAGTGTAGTGGTCTGTTCCGTTGCCTACCACCACGGGGATCACTGGATTGAATCCCCTCGTAACCTCCAGCTTGGTCGGGAATCCCTACAGAGACAATTGGTCGTGTCTGCGGGTGGGAAGCCGGATGTGGGTACGTGGCCTGGCCACTGCACTAGCACCTCCTTTGGTCGGTCGGGGCACCTGTTCGGGGGGGGAGGAATAGCGTGATCTTCCCACGTGCTACGTCTCCCGTCTCACTGTTAGGTGAAAAGAAGCGGCTGGCGAGTCCACATTTTTTGGAGGGAACATGTGGTAGTCTGCAGCCCTCCCTGCATTGGCAAGAGGGGACGGAGCAGCAACCAAGATGGCTCAGAAGAGGGGTAATTGGCCGGGTGAAATTCAAGAAAAAAAAAGGGGGGAAACCCCCTACAAACCTATATTCCCTGCCCGGTCCAAGCCATTTCAACATTTGGCCCTTTTTCAGGGTACAAAATTAATTCAGCAAAGTCTGAGTTCATGCCTCAGGGGTCTATAACATCTGTCCCAGGCCTGTCAGTTCCCTTTCCTTTCCATTGGTCACCCTCTGTTTTAGTTTACTTGGGAGTGTATATACCACCCACAAACAGCAAGGGCGGTCTGACAGGACATGGAAGCGGGGCAGGCTAAGCTAACTGCTAGCCCATGCAGACCAGCAGTCCAAAAGTCATCCTGGCATTCGCTCTCTTGGATGGTGAATTTTTCGTTTTGTTTTGTTTTTGATATGTTGGATATATGTATGTGTTTGTATAGTTTTTTTGTTGTTTTTTTTTGGTAGTTTGGAAAAATGTGTTCTTGTAGTTTGGATGTTTTTGTCTTTGTGTTGCACTACTGTGGGCTGGGGGAAACAATATTCAATATTTCGTTTCATTTCATGTGCGCAGGTGCATGGAATGAAATGACAAATAAATGTTCCTGATTCCTGATATGGTCAGATGCTTCAGGCCAATTTCCCTCCTCTTCTGGATCCGATGAAGGCAGGTTTAGATTGCTGGGCCCCCTTACCTCTTTCCTGGCTTGGATGGATTGTTCTCATTAAAATTAACATTCTGCCCAGATTACTCTAATCACTGCAAATGATCCCTATTTTGTTATCTAATAAGGTTATCAAAGCGCTCGAAGGCCGGCTGAGCTCCTTTATCTGGAGCAAAAGGAAGCCCTGACTGAAGATGGCAAAACTCCAAATGGCTGGCTCTGATGGGGGCATGTGAGACTCTATCAGTTGGCAGCACATCTCCGGGTGACAGCAGATTGGCTTAAATATGACCCAGCCTCAATTTGGCTCGACATTGAATCCTCTCAGTCCAAATGCCCTTTATGGAATTTGCCATTTGTGAATAACTTTGAGTCTGTCAAGGAGCTCTCTAACCCTCTCACTTTAAGTGCAGTCAGAGCCTGGAGGTCCATCCGTACTATAGAGGGCCGTGCTCATTTAACATCCCCTCTTACTCCCATTCTGGATGGCCTGGATTTTCTGCCAGGTTGCCTAGACTGGGGCTTAAAAGCATGGTACAGCCAGGGGCTAACAAAGCTAGGAGATTTATTGCCAGGCTTTACTATCCTTTCAGTAGCTGCAGCAGCGATATGGCTTACAGAAAGGTGCATTTTTTTAGACACTTGCAAATCAGACACTTCATCACTAAAGATACCACATGAACAACCATTAATGCCAGCTCACACATAGAAAGGTCCTTGTCTTCACAAGTTTCCAAGAAACACATTAGTTTGTTTTATAAAGCCCTAAATTCCAACTCATCTCTAACTTCCCAAGCTATGAAGCAAGCCTGGGGGAGCGACTTGGGCGTGAGTGTTGTCAGGGTGAGTGTTGTCAGGGTGAGTGTTGTCACGGTGAGTGTTGGTTGGGGTCTTTTAACTGCGCAATCTCCCTTACACTTCTCTGCACTCGGCCGGCCAATTGTGCAACTTCAGTGACGTCATTGGTCACCTGATGCAGCAGCCCAATCGTGTCAAACATGATCACCCAGTGAGTCAGTCAGTCAGTCAGTGACCTTCATGTTTTCATTAGTATTCTCTGGTGTCATTTGGGCTTTATTGTATCTGGCTGCTGTGACATTTTAGTTTCCCTCTGGGGATTAATAAAATCGTCTGTCTGTCTGTCTGTCTGTCTGTCTGTCTGTCTGTCTGTCTGTCTGTCTGTCTGTCCCTCCGTCCATCCGTCCGTCTGTCCGTCCGTCTATATATCTGTCTGTCTGTCTGTCTGTCTGTAGGTCTATCTATCTATCTATCTATCTATCTATCTATCTATCTATCTATCTATCTATCTATCTATCTATCTATCTATCTATCTATCTATCTATCTATCTATCTATCTATGTCCGTCTGTCCGTCTGTCTGTCTGTAGGTCTATCTATCTATCTATCTATCTATCTATCTATCTATCTATCTATCTATCTATCTATCGATCTATCTATCTATCTATCTATCTATGTCTGTCTGTCTGTAGGTCTATCTATCTATCTATCTATCTATCTATCTATCTATCTATCTATCTATCTATCTATCTATCTATCTATCTATCTATCTATCTATCTATCTATCTATCTATCTATCTATCTATCTATCTATCTATCTATGTCTGTCTGTAGGTCTATCTATCTATCTATCTATCTATCTATCTATCTATCTATCTATCTATCTATCTATCTATCTATCTATCTATCTATCTATCTATCTATCTATCTATGTCTGTCTGTCTGTCTGTAGGTCTATCTATCTATCTATCTGTCTGTCTGTAGGTCTATCTATCTATCTATCTATCTATCTATCTATCTATCTATCTATCTATCTATCTATCTATCTATCTATCTATCTATCTATCTATCTATCTATCTATCTATCTATCTATCTATGTCTGTCTGTCTGTAGGTCTATCTATCTATCTATCTATCTATCTATCTATCTATCTATCTATCTATCTATCTATCTATCTATCTATCTATCTATCTATCTATGTCCGTCTGTCTGTCTGTCTGTCTGTCTGTCTGTCTGTCTGTCTGTCTGTCTATCTATCTATCTATCTATCTATCTATCTATCTATCTATCTATCTATGTCCGTCTGTCTGTCTGTCTATATATCTGTCTGTCTGTAGGTCTACCTATCTATCTATCTATCTATCTATCTATCTATCTATCTATCTATCTATCTATCTATCTATCTATCTATCTATCTATCTATCTATCTATCTATGTCCGTCTGTCTGTCTGTCTGTCTGTCTATATATCTGTCTGTCTGTAGGTCTATCTATCTATCTATCTATCTATCTATCTATCTATCTATCTATCTATCTATCTATCTATCTATCTATCTATCTATCTATCTATCTATCTATGTCCGTCTGTCTGTCTGTCTGTCTGTCTGTCTATCTATCTATCTATCTATCTATCTATCTATCTATCTATCTATCTATCTATCTATCTATCTATCTATCTATCTATCTATGTCCGTCTGTCTGTCTGTCTATATATCTGTCTGTCTGTAGGTCTACCTATCTATCTATCTATCTATCTATCTATCTATCTATCTATCTATCTATCTATCTATCTATCTATCTATCTATCTATCTATCTATCTATCTATCTATCTATCTATCTATCTATCTATCTATCTATCTATCTATGTCTGTCTGTCTGTAGGTCTATCTATCTACCTATCTGTCTGTCTGTAGGTCTATCTATCTATCTATCTATCTATCTATCTATCTATCTATCTATCTATCTATCTATCTATCTATCTATCTATCTATCTATCTATGTCTGTCTGTCTGTCTGTAGGTCTATCTATCTATCTATCTGTCTGTCTGTAGGTCTATCTATCTATCTATCTATCTATCTATCTATCTATCTATCTATCTATCTATCTATCTATCTATCTATCTATCTATCTATCTATCTATCTATCTATGTCTGTCTGTCTGTAGGTCTATCTATCTATCTATCTATCTATCTATCTATCTATCTATCTATCTATCTATCTATCTATGTCCGTCTGTCTGTCTGTCTGTCTGTCTGTCTGTCTGTCTATCTATCTATCTATCTATCTATCTATCTATCTATCTATCTATCTATGTCCGTCTGTCTGTCTGTCTATATATCTGTCTGTCTGTAGGTCTACCTATCTATCTATCTATCTATCTATCTATCTATCTATCTATCTATCTATCTATCTATCTATCTATCTATCTATCTATCTATCTATCTATCTATCTATCTATGTCCGTCTGTCTGTCTATATATCTGTCTGTCTGTAGGTCTACCTATCTATCTATCTATCTATCTATCTATCTATCTATCTATCTATCTATCTATCTATCTATCTATCTATCTATCTATCTATCTATCTATGTCTGTCTGTCTGTAGGTCTATCTATCTATCTATCTATCTATCTATCTATCTATCTATCTATCTATCTATCTATCTATCTATCTATCTATCTATGTCCGTCTGTCTGTCTGTCTGTCTGTCTGTCTGTCTATCTATCTATCTATCTATCTATCTATCTATCTATCTATCTATCTATCTATCTATCTATGTCCGTCTGTCTGTCTGTCTATATATCTGTCTGTCTGTAGGTCTACCTATCTATCTATCTATCTATCTATCTATCTATCTATCTATCTATCTATCTATCTATCTATCTATCTATCTATCTATCTATCTATCTATCTATCTATCTATCTATCTATCTATGTCTGTCTGTCTGTAGGTCTATCTATCTATCTATCTGTCTGTCTGTAGGTCTATCTATCTATCTATCTATCTATCTATCTATCTATCTATCTATCTATCTATCTATCTATCTATCTATCTATCTATCTATCTATGTCTGTCTGTCTGTCTGTAGGTCTATCTATCTATCTATCTGTCTGTCTGTAGGTCTATCTATCTATCTATCTATCTATCTATCTATCTATCTATCTATCTATCTATCTATCTATCTATCTATCTATCTATCTATCTATGTCTGTCTGTCTGTAGGTCTATCTATCTATCTATCTATCTATCTATCTATCTATCTATCTATCTATCTATCTATCTATCTATCTATCTATCTATCTATCTATCTATGTCCGTCTGTCTGTCTGTCTGTCTGTCTGTCTGTCTGTCTATCTATCTATCTATCTATCTATCTATCTATCTATCTATGTCCGTCTGTCTGTCTGTCTATATATCTGTCTGTCTGTAGGTCTACCTATCTATCTATCTATCTATCTATCTATCTATCTATCTATCTATCTATCTATCTATCTATCTATCTATCTATCTATCTATGTCCGTCTGTCTGTCTATATATCTGTCTGTCTGTAGGTCTACCTATCTATCTATCTATCTATCTATCTATCTATCTATCTATCTATCTATCTATCTATCTATCTATCTATCTATCTATCTATCTATCTATCTATCTATGTCTGTCTGTCTGTAGGTCTATCTATCTATCTATCTATCTATCTATCTATCTATCTATCTATCTATCTATCTATCTATCTATCTATGTCCGTCTGTCTATCTATCTATCTATCTATCTATCTATCTATCTATCTATCTATCTATCTATCTATCTATCTATCTATCTATCTATCTATCTATCTATCTATCTATCTATCTATCTATCTATGTCCGTCTGTCTGTCTGTCTATATATCTGTCTGTCTGTAGGTCTACCTATCTATCTATCTATCTATCTATCTATCTATCTATCTATCTATCTATCTATCTATCTATCTATCTATCTATCTATCTATCTATCTATCTATCTATCTATCTATCTATCTATCTATCTATGTCCGTCTGTCTGTCTGTCTGTCTATATATCTGTCTGTCTGTAGGTCTACCTATCTATCTATCTATCTATCTAT
This sequence comes from Lampris incognitus, assembly GCF_029633865.1. Classification (NCBI taxonomy): domain Eukaryota; kingdom Metazoa; phylum Chordata; class Actinopteri; order Lampriformes; family Lampridae; genus Lampris; species Lampris incognitus. Next base: position 1,964,865 of record NC_079214.1, on the reverse strand, counting down.
CTATCTATCTATCTATCTATCTATCTATCTATCTATCTATCTATCTATCTATCTATCTATCTATCTATCTATCTATCTATCTATCTATGTCCGTCTGTCTGTCTGTCTATATATCTGTCTGTCTGTAGGTCTACCTATCTATCTATCTATCTATCTATCTATCTATCTATCTATCTATCTATCTATCTATCTATCTATCTATCTATCTATCTATCTATCTATCTATCTATCTATGTCTATCTATCTATCTATCTATCTATCTATCTATCTATCTATCTATCTATCTATGTCTGTCTGTCTGTAGGTCTACCTATCTATCTATCTATCTATCTATCTATCTATCTATCTATCTATCTATCTATCTATCTATCTATCTATCTATCTATCTATCTATCTATCTATGTCTGTCTGTCTGTAGGTCTATCTATCTATCTATCTATCTATCTATCTATCTATCTATCTATCTATCTATCTATCTATCTATCTATCTATCTATCTATCTATGTCTGTCTGTCTGTCTGTCTATATATCTGTCTGTCTGTAGGTCTACCTATCTATCTATCTATCTATCTATCTATCTATCTATCTATCTATCTATCTATCTATCTATCTATCTATCTATCTATCTATCTATCTATCTATGTCCGTCTGTCTGTCTGTCTATATATCTGTCTGTCTGTAGGTCTACCTACCTATCTATCTATCTATCTATCTATCTATCTATCTATCTATCTATCTATCTATCTATCTATCTATCTATCTATCTATCTATCTATCTATCTATCTATCTATCTATCTATCTATCTATGTCCGTCTGTCTGTCTGTCTGTCTGTCTATATATCTATCTATCTATCTATCTATCTATCTATCTATCTATCTATCTATCTATCTATCTATCTATCTATCTATCTATCTATCTATCTATGTCTGTCTGTCTGTCTGTAGGTCTATCTATCTATCTATCTGTCTGTCTGTAGGTCTATCTATCTATCTATCTATCTATCTATCTATCTATCTATCTATCTATCTATCTATCTATCTATCTATCTATCTATCTATCTATGTCTGTCTGTCTGTAGGTCTATCTATCTATCTATCTATCTATCTATCTATCTATCTATCTATCTATCTATCTATCTATCTATCTATCTATCTATCTATCTATCTATCTATCTATCTATCTATCTATCTATGTCCGTCTGTCTGTCTGTCTATCTATCTATCTATCTATCTATCTATCTATCTATCTATCTATCTATCTATCTATCTATCTATCTATCTATGTCCGTCTGTCTGTCTGTCTATATATCTGTCTGTCTGTAGGTCTACCTATCTATCTATCTATCTATCTATCTATCTATCTATCTATCTATCTATCTATCTATCTATCTATCTATCTATCTATCTATCTATCTATCTATCTATCTATGTCCGTCTGTCTGTCTGTCTGTCTATATATCTGTCTGTCTGTAGGTCTACCTATCTATCTATCTATCTATCTATCTATCTATCTATCTATCTATCTATCTATCTATCTATCTATGTCTATCTATCTATCTATCTATGTCTATCTATCTATCTATCTATCTATCTATCTATCTATCTATCTATCTATCTATCTATCTATCTATCTATCTATCTATGTCTGTCTGTCTGTAGGTCTACCTATCTATCTATCTATCTATCTATCTATCTATCTATCTATCTATCTATCTATCTATCTATCTATCTATCTATCTATCTATCTATCTATGTCTGTCTGTCTGTAGGTCTATCTATCTATCTATCTATCTATCTATCTATCTATCTATCTATCTATCTATCTATCTATCTATCTATCTATCTATCTATCTATCTATGTCTGTCTGTCTGTCTGTCTATATATCTGTCTGTCTGTAGGTCTACCTATCTATCTATCTATCTATCTATCTATCTATCTATCTATCTATCTATCTATCTATCTATCTATCTATCTATCTATCTATCTATCTATGTCCGTCTGTCTGTCTGTCTATATATCTGTCTGTCTGTAGGTCTACCTATCTATCTATCTATCTATCTATCTATCTATCTATCTATCTATCTATCTATCTATCTATCTATCTATCTATCTATCTATCTATCTATCTATCTATCTATGTCCGTCTGTCTGTCTGTCTGTCTGTCTATATATCTGTCTGTCTGTAGGTCTACCTATCTATCTATCTATCTATCTATCTATCTATCTATCTATCTATCTATCTATCTATCTATCTATCTATCTATCTATCTATCTATCTATCTATCTATCTATCTATCTATCTATCTATCTATCTATCTATCTATCTATCTATCTATCTATCTATGTCCGTCTGTCTGTCTGTCTGTCTGTCTATATATCTGTCTGTCTGTAGGTCTACCTATCTATCTATCTATCTATCTATCTATCTATCTATCTATCTATCTATCTATCTATCTATCTATCTATCTATCTATCTATCTATCTATCTATCTATCTATCTATCTATCTATCTATCTATCTATCTATCTATCTATCTATCTATCTATCTATCTATCTATCTATGTCTGTCTGTCTGTCTGTCTGTCTGTCTGTTTGTCTGTCTGTCCAGTATTAACTATAAGAGAAAATAAAGTGTATCAGGATTGAACCATGTAATGTAACCTCCTTCAAAACTCAAGTGTCACAACACGCTGAGGAAATGAGAGGAAATTGTGTGCAAACAAAAAACATTTGGACATTTCATTTCCAGAACATTCTGAAAAAACAAACAAACCAAAACCGATGACGTCAGTCTGATGACATCATGACTCGACACACACCACACGAGTAACAACTTAGTGTTTGTTTTTAATGGAAACCAACTCATCTCGGTGGTGAACGTGGGCTTTTGGACCCCACTGTACACACACACACACACACACACACACACACACACACACACACACACACACACACACACACACACACACACACAGAAGGTGCTGGTGAGGTTACCTCGTCCTTGGCTTCGTTGCTGTGGTAACACTGGTGCTGAATATAGGCCGCTCCCATAACCTGCATGGCTGGATCCAGCTCCGAGAGGTATCTCACTGCTGTCACCATGTCCAGACCCTGCATGCTGTTCACACACACACACACACATGCAAATTAACGCACACGTGGACCTACAGCCAACGGGGAATGGTGATAGAGCCTTGCTGTCTGTTACTTTTCTCACCCTCCCAGTCGGTCGTTGCTGTGTGTCGATCCTCCATCCACATCCACTCCTTTTCCAACACTCCTCAAGCTGCGCAGTGAGGCCGCTCGATTTAGGGACGCTTGGTATTGCCCGATCCCTGACACACTACTGCCCCTTGACACGTGCTGCCACTGCCCACCCAGACTGCCACCAGCCATGGGCCCCACCCTGCCCCCGGGCCCTACCTCCTGGCCCCAAGCAGAGGTCAGCTGGTGGTGCTGCTGGCGGTTGGTGATTCGGTTGATGGTGCGATGGGAAGGACCTCTGTAGGTGGGCTGGATACCAAAGTCCTCCTCGAAGCAGTTGGACTCTCCTCCTCCTCTGGCCAACGTCCCACTCAGGCTCCGCCGCAGGGTGTCTTGGCCGGGGATGAGGAGGGCGGGACTCTCTGAGGGCACCAGAGAAGGCAGCGGAAGTTCCTCCTGGTCTGTGTGGGAAACGGATTTGGAGCGTCTGCTTCTGGTGTGCATTTGGCTCCTCTGGACCACGGTGGGTCCTGGTTGGCTCATCCTGTAGCCATGGCTCATGCTTTTTTCCACATTAGAATAAGAGGAGAACCCGGGGGAGTGGATAGGTACTGTGGGAACCTAGGAAGAGATATGTGGGGGTCAGAGGTCAGGAACCTTGTAGCCAAGTCCAGACCAAGACTTTAACGTGGTAAGTTCCAACTAAAGACCCATGGGACCGTAACTAGTGTAAATAATCATAAAAATAATAATAACAATGAATTCAGTTTATACAGCGCTTTATCTAGACACCCACAGTGCATCACAGTGAAGGGGGTAACTCACCCCAACCACCACCAATGTGCAGCACCACCTGGCTGATGCACGGCAGCCATGTTGCACCAGAACGCTCCCCACACATCAGCTTGAGGTGGAGAGGGAGGACTTACATGGGGGATGATCCGGTGGCCAGACGGAGAGAGCCAGGTTGAGGATTTTGCCAGCACACCGGGGACCCCCTACTCTTTGTGATAAGGGCATGGGGTCTTTAATGACCACAGTGGGTCAGGACCTCGGTTTAACGTCTCATCTGAAGGACGGCGTCTCCTACAGCACAGTGTCCCCCTCACTGCACTGGGGCATTGGGATTAGATATTTGTCGTTTTTTCCCCTCTTTTTTATTAGGACCAGAGGAAGGACTGCCCCCTACTGGCCCACCAACACCACTTCCAGCAGCAACTCGGTTTTCCCGGGAGGTCTCCCATCCAAGTACTGGCCAAGCCCACACCTGCTTAGCGCGGGGCACTTGGCAGAGCCCGGTGCGTGCTGGTGTGGCTGCCGGCACTACAGAGTGAGTCCTGGTCTGTCACGTGTTATAGCAGCACGTGTGAGGAGCACGTGTGAGGAGCACGTGAGAGGAGCACGTGAGAGGAGCACGTGAGAGGACTTGGTCTCTGAATGCTGAACAGACCCGAAGATTGGTGAAAGTGAAAGGCAAGAAAAAAAATGAGCAAACGATCAAAGCATGCAAGCTGAAAGACAGATTTTCTTTTCCCCTTTTTCTCCCCAATTGTATCCGGCCAATTACCCCGCTGCTCCACCCCCTCTGCTGATCCGGGGAGGGCTGCAGACTACCACATGTCTCCTCCCATACATGTGGAGTCACCAGCCGCTTCTTTTCCCCTGACAGTGAGGAGTTTCACCAGGGGGACGTAGCACGTGGGAGGATCACGCTATTCCCCCCAGTTCCTCCTCCCCAAACAGACGCCCCGACCAACCAGAGGAGGCGCTAGTGCAGTGACCAGGACACATACCCACATCCGGCTTCCCACCCACAGACACGGCCAATCGTGTCTGTTGGGACGTCCGGCCAAGCCGGAGGTAATACGGGGATTCGAACCAGCGATCCCTGTGTTGGTAGGCAACAGAATAGAGCGCCACACCACCCGGACAGATTTGCGTCAGACACATTTCATGATTAAAAGAAAGAAGAAGAGAAACATGCCACTACTAGGTCTAAAACACTGAGCCCTCCCTGGGCGAGAGAACCTCCTGAGCGGTGTCTAATCCTAGCTCATGACTGAGGGGCTTCCAGAAGACTCACAAGCCCGTTAACCCGGCCATGCGTGGCTCTTGTGAAATACTGCAGGAACGTGTTGTCAGATAGCAGAACAGGTCTGACTGTCTGTCGAGTTACACAGCTGGCCACAAAGAAGCCTGACGGTTGGCTGCTGGTGGTGAAGCGCTACCTACAGGATGTAGTGGAAATGGTGCTGAGACCTTAAGGGTGAATTAGTGACACAGGAAGTTGAGTCATCTCAATAATTCCAAACTTTATCGTGCGGGAAGCCCCGTCCCACCTCTGACTTGTCAACTAACCGAGACGTGTTTGCTCACAAGTTCAGGGCTCCCGTTTTTCCAGAGGGCCTTTACACTTGTCATTGATGTCACGGGGGCAGTTATAGAAGAACTAACCTGGAGACACATGTGCACAAAACCAGGTGTCCACGCTAAACTAAAGAAGTGATGAGAAGCTGTGGCGAGCCACCCATGCATCACACAATATGAAAGAACTCGGTTACCAGCTGAGAAACAAAACCTCCTAACGTCTGGCGGTTACACCTTCTGACTGACAGGAGGACTCCCGCTGGACCACTTGTCTTTTTTCAGTATCTAAATAACTGCATGTGGAGACAGACAGAGTGGGTAAGAGGAAGAGCCGGCCATCATCCCCTCAGCGCTCTACACAGACATGATGCAGGTATTCAACAGGGTCTGAAACACAGTCTGATTCAAGGTGAAACAAACTGGGAATTCTGTCAAACAGCACAAGACCCTTCTCTTTGAATTTCTTTTCAACATTTGCTCCAAATTGAACCAATTTCAGGCAAAGTTTACAAAATGAATTCATTTCATTCTCTCAGGTACACAAAGTGTCTTGTAAAACGGTTTAGTGTCTGGAGCTGTGTCTGGGACTACGTCCTCTGTTGGACTATAGTATGTGCCATGGTCTGGTTTCCGGCCACTCCAGCCCTGGTTCCTGCAGCTCATTCCTAGCCCTGCTCTGATGCTATCCCAATCCTGGAGTCCTGTCTGGTTTTCCTCAGTTACCCATTTGCCACAAAGCTGTTGCTGTATATCTAAGCTTAGCTGTGTAGTTTGTTAGTTGTCAGAGCGTACCGTCATGTCCTTGTGTGTTCCTGATACTCCCATATCCTGCCATTAAACCTTTTATTTCACCTGTTACCACGCCTGCGTTTGTATGTTGTATGGTTTGTAGACGGTGGCACTGACAAAGAGACAGGAGGCAGAGCAGGAGGTGGAGCTGGAGGTGGCAGAGTTGAACATGCTACGAGTTTCATTGGGAGTGACGAAGATGGACAGTATTTTAGAAGAAGAAGGAGTATGTTAGAGAGACAGCTCAGGTTGGACGGTTTGGAGACAAAGCAAGAGAGACAAGATGGAGATGGTTTGGACATGTGTGGAGGAGAGATGCTGGGTATACTGGGAGAAGGATGCTGAATATGGAGCTGCCAGGGAAGAGGAGAAGAGGAAGGCCAAAGAGGAGGTTTATGGATGTGGTGAGGGACGACATGCAGGTGGCTGGTGTGACAGAGGAAGATGCAGAAGACAGGAAGAGATGGAAACGATGATCCGCTGTGGCGCCCCCTAACGGGAGCAGCCGAAAGTAGTGGTAGTAGTAGTAGTAATAGTATTACCACATCTGCATGTGGGTCCTTAATTGCTGCACCCCCCATGATAATAGGTGCTTAAATGTTTATACTGATGAATAATTACCAGTTTTGATGGTTTACTTGGTTAAAATGAGAGTAGTTTGTACTCACAGCCATGACGCGGCTCGGCGTGTGTATCATGGATCTGGAACTGAAGCCATGGCTGGAGGCAAAGTTCTTTCCCACAGGAGCATCAAAGTCTAATTGAAGAAAAGAGACAGATGGACAGACAGACAGACAGGAAGTGAGACAGACAGACAGGAAGTGAGACAGACAGACATACAGACAGACAGACAGGCAGACAGACAGACAGGAAGTGAGACAGACAGACAGAAATGCAGGAGTACAATGTTAGAACAGCACATGGAAACAAACGGGTGCTATCTTATTTATAGACCAATAATGATTCTTCTGACACCAAAACTCACCCCAACACTCACACAGAAAGCAAAAACAGAAAACACACCTCCCATCTTGGATAAAGACTTGATCCACGGCACACCAGACAGCATAGAAAGATGACCTGGGACAACTTTGGATTTGACATTGTGGGTTTGGCTCAGGTTCAGAGCATGAACTACCAGCCACGTGAACTGTTCATTTGTTCCGTGTGGTAAAACATTAAACTAAGACATTCAATTGATGAGGGTTCACATCTCTCCTGTTCAATATCTCAGGTTCTATTTGTCCAGCCTCACATGAACCTTGGGGCTTATGTGCTCCTGGTTTGACTTCTACAAACCACTGATCAGTCTACTGAACCTCTCCCCTGATAACTCATCCAGAAACCTACAGCCAGCCAGTCTTCCACCTCCCTTATTCTCCTCTGACACCTTGCCCTTCACCTCCCTCCACCCACAGACAGCATCTGCCCATCAAGTCAAACCTCTGTGCTGAACTAAAAGAATCTGAACTCCCAATGTGAATGAACAGAACTCACAGAAAACTTCTGTTTCACCACCATGGATCGCTTAGTTCTCCCCTCCCTGCACAAACCCTGTTATCCCTCCACACCACCATGGATCGCTTAGTTCTCCCCTCCCTGCACAAACCCTTTATCCCTCCACACCACCATGGATCACTTAGTTCTCCCCTCCCTGCACAAACCCTGTTATCCCTCCACACCACCATGGATCGCTTAGTTCTCCCCTCCCTGCACAAACCCTTTATCCCTCCACACCACCATGGATCGCTTGGGTCTCCCCTCCCTGCACAAACCCTTTATCCCTCCACACCACCATGGATCGCTCAGTTCTCCCCTCCCTGCACAAACCCTTTATCCCTCCACACCACCATGGATCGCTCAGTTCTCCCCTCCCTGCACAAACCCTTTATCCCTCCACACCACCATGGATCGCTTAGGTCTCCCCTCCCTGCACAAACCCTTTATCCCTCCACACCACCATGGATCGCTTAGTTCTCCCCTCCCTGCACAAACCCTTTATCCCTCCACACCACCGTGGATCGCTTGGGTCTCCCCTCCCTGCACAAACCCTTTATCCCTCCACACCACCGTGGATCGCTTGGGTCTTCCCTCCCTGCACAAACCCTTTATCCCTCCACACCACCATGGATCGCTTGGGTCCCCCCCCCCCCCTGCACAAACCCTGTTATCCCTCCACACCACCATGGATCGCTTAGGTCTTCCCTCCCTGCACAAACCCTGTTATCCCTCCACACCACCATGGATCGCTTGGGTCTCCCCTCCCTGCACAAACCCTGTTATCCCTCCACATGGCCTCACTCCTTTTCCTTCTATTCTCTCTTGAAATGTCTGCAGACTATTTCTTTTTGAGATTGACAATTACAAGGCTGTTCTCAATGAATTTTAAAGTGTCGTGTTTTGTAATGAACCAGAACAAGTACTAACTAATACATCTGCTTCACTTTCAACACTCTTTCATGACAGTATAAATTGCTTTTTTTTGTTGCTGTCATTCAAGTAATCCATATATCTTAAACTGAACAATAGCATAAAAAGTGAAAATTGGAAATATATAAGACAATTTACAGCACAAAGAGGTTTATGAATCACTCAAGTTGGCCAGCCATGAAACCGAAACATTTCAGTATATATTTTTCTGATCACACAGCCAATGGTGGAGCTCCAGACGAGTGTTCTCCAGCTAGGATCTAGGCAGACGCGTGTTCTCCAGCTAGGATCTAGGCAGACGCGTGTTCTCCAGCTAGGATCTAGGCAGATGAGTGTTCTCCAGCTAGGATCTAGGCAGACGAGTGTTCTCCAGCTAGGATCTAGGCAGACGAGTGTTCTCCAGCTAGGATCTAGGCAGACGAGTGTTCTCCAGCTAGGATCTAGGCAGATGAGTGTTCTCCAGCTAGGATCTAGGCAGACGAGTGTTCTCCAGCTAGGATCTAGGCAGATGAGTGTTCTCCAGCTAGGATCTAGGCAGATGAGTGTTCTCCAGCTAGGATCTAGGCAGACGAGTGTTCTCCAGCTAGTAACTGGGCAGACGACTGTTCTTCAGCTAGGATCTAGACAGACAAGTGTTCTCCAGCTGGTATCTTGGCAGACGAGTGTTCTCCAGTGAGGATCGTGACTGTGTACTAGAAAGAATGTGGCGGTACGATTCATATCATGACACAAGTATCACGATTCAACTTCTTGTGATATATTATGAAAATACAAACACTTTGATATATTGCAATACTTTGTCGAAATATTAGAAAAATATCATGAAGAATATAGCACCAAGTGCCGGTTCCGAGTTCAAGCCAATGCAGACCGTCAAAAGTTGAAAGCTTAATTAAAGATATCCACCATGTTTGGAGAATCTGTCATTGATTTATGGCCAAATTTGTGCCATGCATGTGTTTGGAACTGGTGGTGCCCCCTATTGAGGGAGCACCACCTCAAACTTGTTATGAAACAATCCTGCGAGTTTTGACATGACTGGACAAACTTTCTGATTTATAGTGTGATTTGTGATATGCTACGCCCTTTCTGCATTTGTAAAGCCCCCTAGTGGTCGAGATGGAATTTTTAGGGTATGTTTCAGGTACTTATGCGGACATATCCTGTAACTTTTGTAATGATTCATGATTGGCCCAACGGTTGTTGACTTTGGTCTTTTTATGTGCTGAGCCACACCCTTTTGACAATCATTGGTCCATATCTTGAAAAGTAGACAAGATGTCAACAAGCTTTATACAACTCTTGATAGGCGTGGTCCATATCTTGAAAAGTAGATAAGATGTCAACAAGCTTTATACAACTCTTGATAGGCTTGGTCCATATCTTGAAAAGTAGATAAGATATCAACAAGCTTTATACAACTCTTGATAGGCTTGGTCCATATCTTGAAAAGTAGATAAGATATCAACAAGCTTTATACAACTCTTGATAGGCTTGGTCCATATCTTGAAAAGTAGATAAGATATCAACAAGCTTTATACAACTCTTGATAGGCTTGGCCCATATCTTGAAAAGTAGATAAGCTATCAACAAGCTTTATACAACTCTTGATAAGCTTGGTCCATATCTTGAAAAGTAGATAAGATATCAACAAGCTTTATACAACTCTTGATAAGCTTGGTTCAGTAATGATTCACAGGGAATTTGGTAGCAATCGGACCTGCAGTTTAGGAGATGTCTAACGTTTGTTTTTAAAAAAATTCAAAATGGCGGAAAATCCAGTCAGATGGACTTTAGTGGTTTTTGAGGCACATTTGTGAGGTGAGGACAGATGGACGTCTGTAGTTTCAAGTCCATCACACTTATGGCGTAGGAGTTATTACTTCTCAAAGTTCAAAAGTTTGACCTTTAGCACTCCCATCAGGCCCATGGGGTCATACGTATTTCTTGGGCAGCACTTGCACAAAACTTCCAATCAGTGGGCAAAATCTCATGTTTCTACCATTTACCACCCCACGGGAACTTGCGCAAACATTTCTGAAGAAATATATGATGTTAATATATCATACTAAACCAGCACAAAAACAACAGGGTTCATGCCTGCACCCCAAGAACACGTCAATCTGCATCAGATCAGAGTCATAGCTAGTGCGACACTGGCGCCTGCTGGTGTTGTGGTTCAGTCCTCTCACAATATGGCACCTGCCACCTAGTGGTCAAAGAGGAAACTGCACAGAGAAGTGGAGATGCTGACGTCTGTCATCTGAAGAGTCAATGCAGTGTTTCTTAACATCAGTACAACATCGTGAAAGCTAATGACAGAAAATCGTGATAATGAAGTGTACGAATATATTCTTACACCCGACTGGGATGTGGCGTAAGATCGAACATATACGTATGTTGTGCACAATGTGGATGTGTGCTTCACAGTATCTGGGAACAGATGATGCATTAGGGGGTATCAGTTCAGGAAGGGGGAAGGTAAGTGTTTGATTAAAGAGGGAAGAGACTGCATACATCATGCAGCCCAGCAGAATGGGAGGAAGGAGGGAGAATGGGCGCAGCAGAGGGAAAGAGAGGGAGGGAGGGGAAGTTGGGCTGCATGCCTGAGCGCTGACACTGAACAGAACAATTGTCGGTCACGGGGATCAGGAGAAGGTCTAAACCATTTTAAAAACACAGAACAACACTGTGTAGAGCAGCAGCTACAACACAACACACAACCACATAAAAACACAAAGGACACACAGTGTAAATGAGATAAGCAAAGTAAACAAGATGCACTAAGTTGAGAGTAATTAATGAGCTCAAACATTTGATTACTTAAGATGGAGGATTTGAGTCTGGGCCAAGCAAGAAGAATGTGCTCTAAACAATTTACTTTGTCAACGCAAAATGAACCAGTTATTCAAAATAGTGCTATTCAATCATGTTACCTTGGTTTATTTCCAAACCAGCAAACACATGGTTACTATTACTGATGCAAGACGTGGTGACCCAGAATACTCGGGGGATTTCTGAATAATTAGCTGGCTAAGTTCACACATCTTCATCTGTGGCTAAGAGAGAAAACACGAGATAGAGAGCAAGAAAGAAAATATCTGTGCATGTGTGTACACATTCATGTAACATGAAGACTATATATATATATATATATATATATATATATATATATATATATATATATATATATATATATATAATCCAGTGAGTCAAGTAAATTCTTTGAGACAGTACAAGCCCATTTCATGCCATAAGCAATCATCAGCTGTCAATATTTTGCTCCTTATTTGTTGAGAACTTTCCCTACCGTTGAGTGTTTCTTTTAACAACGTCATATACACTACCGTTCAAAAGTTTGGGATCACATTGAAATGTCCATATTTTTGAAGGAAAAGCACTGTACTGTTCAATGAAGATAACTTTAAACTAGTCTTAACTTTAAAGAAATACACTCTATACATTGCTAATGTGGTAAATGACTATTCTAGCTGCAAATGTCTGGTTTTTGGTGCAATATCTACATAGGTGTATAGAGGCCCATTTCAAGCAACTATCACTCCAGTGTTCTAATGGTACAATGTGTTTGCTCATTGGCTCAGAAGGCTAATTGATGATTAGAAAACCCTTGTGCAATCATGTTCACACATCTGAAAACAGTTTAGCTCGTTACAGAAGCTACAAAACTAACCTTCCTTTGAGCAGATTGAGTTTCTGGAGCATCACATTTGTGGGGTCAATTAAATGCTCAAAATGGCCAGAAAAAGAGAACTTTCATCTGAAACTCGACAGTCTATTCTTGTTCTTAGAAATGAAGGCTATTCCATGCGAGAAATTGCTAAGAAATTGAAGATTTCCTACACCGGTGTGTACTACTCCCTTCAGAGGACAGCACAAACAGGCTCTAACCAGAGTAGAAAAAGAAGTGGGAGGCCGCGTTGCACAACTGAGCAAGAAGATAAGTACATTAGAGTCTCTAGTTTGAGAAACAGGCGCCTCACAGGTCCCCAACTGGCATCTTCATTAAATAGTACCCGCAAAACACCAGTGTCAACATCTACAGTGAAGAGGCGGCTGCGGGATTCTGGGCTTCAGGGCAGAGTGGCAAAGAAAAAGCCATATCTGAGACTGACCAATAAAAGAAAAAGATTAAGATGGGCAAAAGAACACAGACATTGGACAGAGGAAGACTGGAAAAAAGTGTTGTGGATGGATGAATCCAAGTTTGAGGTGTTTGGATCACAAAGAAGAACGTTTGTGAGACGCAGAACAAATGAAAAGATGCTGGAAGAATGCCTGACGCCATCTGTTAAGCATGGTGGAGGTAATGTGATGGTCTGGGGTTGCTTTGGTGCTGGTAAGGTGGGAGATTTGTACAGGGTAAAAGGGATTCTGAATAAGGAAGGCTATCACTCCATTTTGCAACGCCATGCCATACCCAGTGGACAGCGCTTGATTGGAGCCAATTTCATCCTACAACAGGACAATGACCCAAAACACACCTCCAAATTGTGCAAGAACTATTTAGAGCAGAAGCAGGCAGCTGGTATTCTATCGGTAATGGAGTGGCCAGCGCAGTCACCAGATCTGAACCCCATTGAGCTGTTGTGGGAGCAGCTTGACCGTATGGTACGCAAGAAGTGCCCATCCAACCAATCCAACTTGTGGGAGCTGCTTCTGGAAGCGTGGGGTGCAATTTCTCCAGATTACCTCAACAAATTAACAGCTAGAATGCCAAAGGTCTGCAATGCTGTAATTGCTGCAAATGGAGGATTCTTTGACGAAAGCAAAGTTTGATGTAAAAAAAATCTTATTTCAAATACAAATCATTATTTATAACCTTGTCAATGTCTTGACTATTTTCTATTCATTTCACAACATATGGTGGTGAATAAGTGTGACTTTTCATGGAAAACACAAAATTGTTTGGGTGATCCCAAACTTTTGAACGGTAGTGTATATATATATATATATATGTGTGTGTGTGTGTGTGTGTGCGCGCGTGTGTTTTAGTGTGTGACTCGAGCTATGTGTGGCTTCCATGCAGGCTAATGGCAGGACTGTTTGTATGGAGGACTTGGTTCATTATCGTTATCACAACACCTTATCTGCTCTGCGGGCAGCAGGATGAGGAGGAGAGCTGCTCTTCTCACGCACATGCATGCGCACACACGAAATTCAGAATAAGAATATTTGCTTACATCATTCCTTTTCATTGGTATTAATGTGTTTTAAAGAGCCAGAGAGGAAACGCTTCAAAGGCTGCAAACAACCAATGCAGATATCCATATATGATTTAAGGATACCATAGGATCTCTTCATTAAATGTGTAAGTTGTTTCTAAACGACTACATCAACTGTTCAGCAGCACCGCATGAGTTCCAACACAGCAGTGTTTCTGCACAGCGGTGTTTCTGCACAGCGGTGTTTCTGCACAGCAGTGTTTCTGCAGAGCAGTGTTTCTGTTGAGCGATGTTTCCGAACAGCAGTTTTTTGGCACAGCGTTGTGTCTGCACAGCAGTGTTTCTGCAGAGCGGTGTTTCTGTTGAGCGGTGTTTCTGCACAGCAGTGTTTCTGCACCGCAGAGTTTCTGTTGAGCGGTGTTTCTGCACAGCAGTGTTTCTGTTGAGCGGTGTTTCTGCACAGCAGTGTATCTGCACATCGGTGTTTCTGCAGAGCGGTGTTTCTGCAGAGTGGTGTTTCTGCAGAGCGGCGTTTCTGAACAGCGGTGTTTCTGCAATGCAGTGTTTCTGCACATCGGTGTTTCCGCAGAGCGGTGTTTCTGCAGAGCGGCGTTTCTGAACAGCAGTGTTTCTGCACAGCAGTGTTTCTGCAGAGCGGTGTTTCTGCAGAGTAGTGTTTCTGCAGAGCGGTGTTTCTGCAGAGCGGCGTTTCTGAACAGCGGTGTTTCTGCACAGCAGTGTTTCTGCACATCGGTGTTTCCGCAGAGCGGTGTTTCTGCAGAGCGGTGTTTCTGCATAGGGGCGTTTCTGAACAGCAGTGTTTCTGCACAGCAGTGTTTCTGCAGAGCGGTGTTTCTGCAGAGTAGTGTTTCTGCAGAGCGGTGTTTCCGCACAGCAGAGTTTCTGCAGAGTAGTGTTTCTGTTGAGTGGTGTTTCTGCTCAGCAGTGTTGCTGCAGAGTGGTGTTCTGCACAGCAGTGCTTCTGCAGGGCGGTGTTTCTGTTGAGCGTTGTTTCTGCACAGTAGTGTTTCTGCAGAGCGGTGTTTCTGCAGAGCAGTGTTTCTGCAGAGCGGTGTTTCCGCACAGCAGAGTTTCTGCAGAGCGGTGTTTCCGCACAGCAGAGTTTCTGCAGAGTAGTGTTTCTGTTGAGTGGTGTTTCTGCACAGCGGTGTTTCTGCACAGCGGTGTTTCTGCAGAGCGGTGTTTCTGTTGAGCGGTGTTTCTGTTGAGCGGTGTGTCTGTTGAGTGCTATTTCTGCACAGCGGTGTTTCTGCACAGCGGTGTTTCAGCAGAGTAGTGTTTCTGTTGAGTGGTGTTTCCGCACAGCATTGTTGCTGCAGAGTGGTGTTCTGCACAGCAGTGTTTCTGCACAGCGGTGTTTCTGCAGAGCGGTGTTTCTGTTGAGCGGTGTTTCTGTTGAGTGCTGTTTCTGCAGAGCGGTGTTTCTGCACAGCACAGTTTCTGCAGAGTAGTGTTTCTGTTAAGTGGTGTTTCCGCTCAGCATTGTTGCTGCAGAGTGGTGTTCTGCACAGCAGTGTTTCTGCACAGCGGTGTTTCTGCAGAGCGGTGTTTCTGTTGAGCGGTGTTTCTGTTGAGTGCTGTTTCTGCAGAGCGGTGTTTCTGCAGAGCGGTGTTTCTGCACAGCACAGTTTCTGCAGAGTAGTGTTTCTGTTAAGTGGTGTTTCCGCTCAGCAGTGTTGCTGCAGAACGGTGTTCTGCACAGCAGTGTTTCTGCACAGCGGTGTTTCTGCAGAGCGGTGTTTCTGTTGAGCGGTGTTTCTGTTGAGCGGTGTTTCTGTTGAGTGCTGTTTCTGTTGAGCGGTGTTTCTGCACAGCACAGTTTCTGCAGAGTAGTGTTTCTGTTAAGTGATGTTTCCGCTCAGCAGTGTTGCTGCAGAGCGGTGTTCTGCACAGCAGTGTTTCTGCACAGCAGTGTTTCTGCAGAGCGGTGTTTCTTCACAGCAGTGTTTCTGCAGAGTAGTGTTTCTGTTGAGTGGTGTTTCCGCACAGTATTGTTGCTGCAGAGTGGTGTTCTGCACAGCAGTGTTTCTGCACAGCGGTGTTTCTGCAGAGTCGCTGACATGCAGCACACCGTGTGTTTCTCCCATCAACTTTATAAACCTTTCAAACAGTCTGGCTTTGGTTGTCTACATGTTTGAAAGTGAAAGTCAGTAAGTCAGGGTATTTCCACCTTAACTTTATGTAGCAACCAACAACATCAAGAGAAAAACTAAATGTGTATTTCTGTTAATGTATTCAAATAGAAAATGAACGCTCTGGTTGCATGGATGTACACACCCCAGTGCTAATTATGTCTTGTGACACCCAAAAGAATGCACCAGGCATGTCTGCCTTCACCTGCAGCCATCTGAAGTGATGGTACGAATAATTAAATGTAATTAATTACATACAGGATGAAAGGACTAGAGGACCCTCAGAGGGTCCTGGACATACATGTGGCACAGTCAGTCTGTGAAACACTGCAGTTGAAAAGTCAGATAAAGACATGTATAAATAGACTTAAATGAACTTGAGTATACCCCAGAAACACAATGAAGACCGTCATTTAGAAGTGGATAAACACGGGGCACCACCAGACCCATCAGTGTCCTTCCCTGACCTGAGACGCATTCATGCTTCCTTGTTTACGGTAACTCAACTCAGTTGTAATCACATATCTGTCATCTCTAATCACACATCTGTCATCTCTAATCGCACATCTGTCCATCTTCAGCTTGTTCAGAACGCTGCAACCAGACTGTGTAGAACGCAGAAAAGGAATCCTGATATGAAACACCTTTTATTTGCACAAGTTACTATGAAGTCCATATTTATTCATATCAGCTTAAGCCTGTCCGTAATTCTGAACTTTAGGACATTTTTATGATGGTGTCTATGGAGCTATCCCCTAGATTTGTCTGGAGCTGTCCACCACACAGCTCCTGTAGATCTCATGCCTTCATTCTGCAGACATCGATCATAAGACACACACACACACACACACACACACACACACACACACACACACACACACACACACACACACACACACACACACACACACACACACACACACACCATAAGAAATTCAGAATAGGAGTATAAGTGATGCCATCTGAAAGAAATCAATATTTAATCAAATACACCCATCCATGAGAATTTATGACTATAATTCAGTGTCTCATTCCAACACTTGGTTGGGTTTCTCTGGCTTCTGATTGCAAAACGAGAAGCCTCTGATTTATGTATCACCTCAGAGCTAAGCATCTTCTCGCTGAGCCACAACCGGATCAAATCAGGCCCAGCTCCTCCCAGCACCACGTTTTGGCTTCATAATGGCAACTTCATCCAAGAACCCAGTCCATCCATGTCATATCTTCAGCTTCTGGCCCAATAGCATCAGCCCCTGCCAACCCTTCAGGCTGAATTCTGTAAGACTGGCCCCTCACCACGCTCCACAGTACACTTTACAAACCTGTCCTAGGGGGCACCGTACCGTCCCCACCAACCACAACAACACCAGTTCCTTTCCTATCCATCTTCTACACCAACGACTGCATCACCCACCACCAAATACCTCCTTAATGACAACACCTCCATTACAGGCCGACCAGCGCTCCGGTTCACACAACGCTGCACAGACAAGCACCTGCAGCTCAGTGTCCCACAGACTAAGTGTTGAACAGCAGTTCAGTCTGCACAGCCCTGACCCAGCTTCAGTCAACAAGCAGACTGTGGAGACTATGGCGCAAGTCCCACCTTGGACAATAAAGCATCCAGGAAAACTGCCAGAAAACTGTGTCATCGGTAAACTCAAAATACTTTCTGTTGCTTCTGCACAAAAGAATAATTCAACCGAGGCTGCTGTACTGCTCCATCTGTGTCTCTATTGCATCAACTCAATATCCAACACATCACACACACCCTTCCTCCAAAATCATCAGCCTTCCCGTCTGCAACCTGGCAGACATCCAAACCACACCCATCACACTGAAAACAGCCCTCTCCTCACCTCTGTCCACTTTACGCCCGTCTGGACGGAGGCTCAGGTCCATCACCTGCAGAAAAGCTTCATCTCCTCCGTCATAGAAACTACATAAAATACCCCCTGAAAGTTGTTTTTCTTACTGTGTGCCATGTCCTCCATGTCCTCCATGTCCCACTGAAGGACATGCAAGTGTGTCAGTAGCATGTGTGAGCATATGGAGCATACATATAGAGCATATATACATATATATATATATATATATATATATATATATATATATATATATATGAAAATAGAGATGAAACTCCTCACCTGACAGTGAGGAGTTTCACCAGGGGGACGTAACGCATGGGAGGATCACGCTATTCCCCCCAGTTCCCCCTCCCCCCCGAACAGGCGCCCTGACTGACCAGAGGAGGCGCTAGTGCAGCGACCAGGACACATACCCACATCTGGCTTCCCACCCGCAGACACGGCCAAATGTGTCTGTAGGGATGCCCGACCAAGCCAGAGATAACGCAGGGATTCGAACCGGCGATCCCTGTGTTGGCTGTAGCAACAAATTTACTCAAGGAGACCGGAGAATCTACCTATCTAAACGTATGTAGATTTTACTTCAATATTTAATAACAATAGATATGTAAAGAAGAGGAACCCGTCCGTGTGGGCGGACGTGTTAGCAGAGGTGATGCTAGCTTACACATCTGTCCACCCACCGTCAGCGGCCGGCCGCCTGGGCCTCGCCCGGGCCGAGTGCACATTAGCTATGGAAGCAGACACTTTGCTTTCGTTACATCAGGTCCGACTAAGGGACGAGAAAGCCGGGGTGGTGAGCCCTGGGCGCTGGCTGAACAGCTCACTGCAGTCCAGAAAGTAAAAGTGACGTTGGCTCCTTGTACTGACTGGCTGTGGACTAAGTTGATGTTGTCTCTGTTAAGTCTTCAACGTACAGTCAGCCAGATGGTTCCTTAAGATGCACATGTGGAGGAGGAACTCCCTCCAGTGGCATCTGTCAAATGTTCACATAGCTTCCACACCTCCTCCATCGATGTGTGTGAGATCCAGCTGTTTCTGTCTATCGTCAGAATGAAGAGGAGGTTTAAGGAGGACAGGCCTTTTCCTGTTTTCAGGAGAAAGACGGGCCACAGAACAGCCAAGAAGAGATAAGACTGACTAAAGTCAAGTCAAGCCAAGTCAAGTCAGTTTTATTTGTATAGCCCAATATCACAAATTACAAAAGTGCCTCAGAGGGCTTTACAGCAACACAACATCCTGTCCTTACACCCTCACATCGGATAAGGAACACCTCCTAAACTCATCTAAACTCCTAAACTCATCTGACTCATAAAAAACAGAGAGAAATGGCGGTTTAACAGCTCCGCATGTTTGGCGTGAAGCAGAAAGAGGAAACATTGGGAGTTCATAAAAAACTCAAACTTGCACTTTTCAGAACTGAACCTGTCAATCCATCAAGCAGCTTCTACATCCACGTCAAGCAGCTTCCACATCCATGTCAAGTAGCTTCCACATCCATGTCAAGTAGCTTCCACATCCACGTCAAGCAGCTTCCAAACATCCATGTCAAGCAGCTTCCAAATCCACGTCAAGCAGCTTCCAAATCCACGTCAAGCAGCTTCCAAATCCATGTCAAGTAGCTTCCACATCCACGTCAAGCAGCTTCCACATCCACGTCAAGCAGCTTCCAAACATCCATGTCAAGTAGCTTCCACATCCACGTCAAGCAGCTTCTACATCCACATCAAGTAGCTTCCAAATCCACGTCAAGCAGCTTCCACATCCACGTCAAGCAGCTTCCACATCCACGTCAAGTAGCTTCCACATCCATGTCAAGCAGCTTCCACATCCACGTCAAGCAGCTTCCACATCCATGTCAAGTAGCTTCCAAACATCCATGTCAAGTAGCTTCCAAATCCACGTCAAGCAGCTTCCAAATCCATGTCAAGTAGCTTCCACATCCACGTCAAGCAGCTTCCACATCCACGTCAAGCAGCTTCTACATCCACATCAAGTAGCTTCCACATCCACGTCAAGCAGCTTCCAAACATCCATGTCAAGTAGCTTCCACATCCATGTCAAGTAGCTTCCACATCCACGTCAAGCAGCTTCCAAACATCCATGTCAAGCAGCTTCCAAATCCACGTCAAGCAGCTTCCAAATCCACGTCAAGCAGCTTCCAAATCCATGTCAAGTAGCTTCCACATCCACGTCAAGCAGCTTCCACATCCACGTCAAGCAGCTTCCAAACATCCATGTCAAGTAGCTTCCACATCCACGTCAAGCAGCTTCTACATCCACATCAAGTAGCTTCCAAATCCACGTCAAGCAGCTTCCACATCCACGTCAAGCAGCTTCCACATCCACGTCAAGTAGCTTCCACATCCATGTCAAGCAGCTTCCACATCCACGTCAAGCAGCTTCCACATCCATGTCAAATAGCTTCCAAACATCCATGTCAAGTAGCTTCCAAATCCACGTCAAGCAGCTTCCAAATCCATGTCAAGTAGCTTCCACATCCACGTCAAGCAGCTTCCACATCCACGTCAAGCAGCTTCTACATCCACATCAAGTAGCTTCCACATCCACGTCAAGCAGCTTCCAAACATCCATGTCAAGTAGCTTCCACATCCATGTCAAGTAGCTTCCACATCCACGTCAAGCAGCTTCCAAACATCCATGTCAAGCAGCTTCCAAATCCACGTCAAGCAGCTTCCAAATCCATGTCAAGTAGCTTCCACATCCACGTCAAGCAGCTTCTACATCCACATCAAGTAGCTTCCAAATCCATGTCAAGTAGCTTCCACATCCATGTCAAGTAGCTTCTACATCCACGTCAAACAGCTTCCACATCCATGTCAAGTAGCTTCCACATCCACGTCAAGCAGCTTCCACATCCACGTCAAGCAGCTTCCAAATCCACGTCAAGCAGCTTCCAAATCCACGTCAAGCAGCTTCCACAGCCATGTCCAGCAGCTTCCACATCCACATCAAGCAGCTTCCAAATCCACGTCAAGCAGGTTCCAAATCCACGTCAAGCAGCTTCCACATCCACGTCAAGCAGCTTCCACATCCATGTCAAGTAGCTTCCACATCCACGTCAAACAGCTTCCAAATCCACGTCAAGCAGCTTCCACATCCACGTCAAGCAGCTTCCACATCCACATCAAACAACTTCCACATCCACGTCAAGCAGCTTCCACATCCACATCAAACAGGTTCCACATCCACGTCAAGCAGCTTCCACATCCACGTCAAGCAGCTTCCACATCCACATCAAACAGCTTCCACATCCACGTCAAGCAGCTTCCACATCCACATCAAGCAGCTTCCAAATCCACGTCAAGCTGTTTCCACATCAAGCAGCTTCCACATCCACGTCAAGCAGCTTCCAAATCCACATCAAGCAACTTCCAAATCCACATAAGCAGCTTCCAAATCCACATCAATCAGCTTCCACATCCATGTCAAGCAGCTTCCACATCCACGTCAAGCAGCTTCCACATCCACGTCAAGCAGCTTCCAAATCCACATAAGCAGCTTCCAAATCCACATCAATCAGTTTCCACATCCATGTCAAGCAGCTTCCACATCCATGTCAAGCAGCTTCCACATCCATGTCAAGCAGCTTCCAAATCCACGTCAATCAGCTTCCAAATCCACATCAAGCAATTTCCAAATCTACATTAAGTAGTTTCCAAATCCATATCAAGCAGCTTCCACATCCATGTTTCCCCAGCTGGAGTTTTGAAGCAGCTTTATGAAATGTCTTGTTATAACACAGGGAAATGTCTTGTTATAAACACAGGGAAATGTCTTGTTATAACACAGGGAAATATCTTGTTATAACACAGGGAAATATCTTGTTATAACACAGGGATATGTCTTGTTATAACACAGGGATATGTCTTGTTATAACACAGGGAAATGTCTTGTTATAAATACAGGGAAATGTCTTGTTATAACACAGGGAAATATCTTGTTATAACACAGGGAAATGTCTTGTTATAAACACAGGGAAATTTCTTGTTATAACACAGGGTGATGTCTTGTTATAAACACAGGGAAATGTCTTGTTATAACACAGGGAAATATCTTGTTATAACACAGGGATATCTTGTTATAACACAGGGAAATATCTTGTTATAACACAGGGAAATATCTCGTTATAACACAGGGATATGTCTTGCTATAACACAGGGAAATATCTTGTTATAAACACAGGGAATTTCTTGTTATAACACAGGGAAATGTCTTGTTATAACACAGGGATATGTCTTGTTATAACACAGGGTGATGTCTTGTTATAAACACAGGGAAATGTCTTGTTATAAACACAGGGAAATGTCTTGTTATAACACAGGGAAATATCTTGTTATAACACAGGGAAATATCTTGTTATAACACAGGGATATGTCTTGTTATAACACAGGGATATGTCTTGTTATAACACAGGGAAATGTCTTGTTATAAATACAGGGAAATGTCTTGTTATAACACAGGGAAATATCTTGTTATAACACAGGGAAATGTCTTGTTATAAACACAGGGAAATTTCTTGTTATAACACAGGGTGATGTCTTGTTATAAACACAGGGAAATGTCTTGTTATAACACAGGGAAATATCTTGTTATAACACAGGGATATCTTGTTATAACACAGGGAAATATCTTGTTATAACACAGGGAAATATCTTGTTATAACACAGGGATATGTCTTGCTATAACACAGGGAAATATCTTGTTATAAACACAGGGGAATTTCTTGTTATAACACAAGGAAATGTCTTGTTATAACACAGGGATATGTCTTGTTATAACACAGGGTGATGTCTTGTTATAAACACAGGGAAATGTCTTGTTATAACACAGGGAAATGTCTTGTTATAACACAGGATATGTCGTGTTATAACACAGGGAAATATCTTGTTATAACACAGGGATATGTCTTGTTATAAACACAGGGAAATTTCTTGTTATAACACAGGGTAATGTCTTGTTATAAACACAGGGAAATTTCTTGTTATAACACAGGGAAATGTCTTGTTTATAACACAGGGATATGTCTTGTTATAACACAGGGACATATCTTGTTATAACACAGGGAAATGTCTTGTCATAACGTCTGTCATCTGGTGAACCAGATGACATTTATTTTGTAGAATTCTGAAAGATTTGAGTTTCTGTTGACTTTTAAATGTTTAGCTTTAAGATCATTAGACTTTATAAACCCCGCTGAATCCTGCCACTGCAGGCCACGGAAACAGCCAGTCTTTACTGACTGGTTCGGTCCTGACAACAGGGGTTCTGGAATGATAGGAGCTGCTGGACGACAGGAATGACCGCGGTCGGTTAGGCAGCAGAAAAAGAGGGTGAGGTTATGTGCTACAAGTTGTTCCTCCTCCGTCCGGTTTGTGTCAGTCCTCTGAGGACTGACACAAACCGGCCTCTTGAGCACCGACAGGTTTGGAGAAGAAACAAAAGGATGTGGAGAATAAACCTGACAGGATGCATCCCACATGGAAAACCGAAACGGTGCATTCCAAGTCCCAACCACTAGAGAGAAGCGAGGCAGAGTAAAATGGACCAGGCTGACAAAATGGCAGAATTGACCAGAAGCTGACCTGTACTCGCTTCATTTGTGTCTGAGGACAGACAAGTCCAACCTCACTGTGTTTAAACTCCTTTCTGAACGGGGCTTTGACTTGGTGTCCTTTAACACAGGAAAACAGCACTAAGACTCGGACGTGCTGGCCCTGCCTGTCTGTCTGTCTGCCTCTCTCTGCATGTCTGTCTCTCTCTGTCTGTCTGTCTGCCTCTCTGCATGTCTGTCTCTCTCTGTCTGTCTGTCTGCCTCTCTGCATGTCTGTCTGTCTCTGTCTGACTCTCTCTGTCTGTCTGTCTGTCTGTCTGCCTCTCTCTGCATGTCTGTCTCTCTCTGTCTGTCTCTCTGTCTGCATGTCTGTCTCTCTGTCTGCATGTCTGTCTCTCTCTGTCTGTCTGTCTGCTGTCTGTCTCTCTGTCTGCATGTCTGTCTCTCTGTCTGCATGTCTGTCTGTCTCTCTGTCTGTCTGTCTGCATGTCTGTCTGTCTCTCTGTCTGTCTGTCTGCATGTCTGTCTCTCTGTCTGTCTGCCTGTCTGTCTCTCTCTGTCTGCCTGTCTCTCTCTCTCTGTCTGCGTGTATGTCTCTGTCTGCATGTCTGTCTCTCTCTGTCTGTCTGCAGTCTGTCTCTCTGTCTGCATGTCTGTCTGTCTCTCTGTCTGCATGTCTGTCTCTCTGTCTGTCTGCCTGTCTCTCTCTCTCTGTCTGCCTGTCTCTCTCTCTCGTCTGCGTGTATGTCTCTGTCTCTGCGTGTCTCTGTCTCTCTCTGTCTGTCTGCCTGTCTGTCTCTCTGTCTGCATGTCTGTCTCTCTCTGTCTGTCTCTCTTGTCTGCATGTCTGTCTCTGTCTGTCTGCCTGTCTGTCTCTCTGTCTGCCTGTCTCTCTCTCTCTGTCTGCGTGTATGTCTCTGTCTGCGTGTATGTCTTCCCCGTCTGCGTGTCTCTCTCTCTCTGTCTGTCTGCCTGTCCTCGTCTGTCTGTCTTCCTTCACGCCAAACCCTCGTTAAAACCTCCGTTACTGCTGACACAAGCAGGCGCTCACCTGTCGAGCCGAGGTCGGCGCAGTTGAGCCGCGGAAGGGAGAGGGACTTCTCGGCGAGACGCAGACGGACCTGGCTGCCGGACCCGCGCCGCCTTCGTCCCAATCTGGACGTCGGGACGGAACAACGTAGGCGGTGCAGGACGAGTTCGGCTGTAAGGCGGACAGAAAACAACTCTCCACTGCGGCGACGACCACGCTCATCCTGACCCGGACAACAGAGGACTTAAAGCAGGGCGACGGAAGAACGGCAAAGACGGAACTCAGCCCTCCGATACCGCGTCTCTCTCTCTCTCTCTCTCTCTCTCTCTCTCTCTCTCTCTCTCTCTCTCTTCTTCTCTCTCTCTCTCTCTCTCTCTCGGTACCTGTCTCTCTCTCTCTCTGTCTCTCTCGGTACCCTGTCTCTTCTCTCTCTCTCTCTCTCTCTCTCTCTCTCTCTCTCTCTGTCTTCTCTCTCTCTCTCTCTCTCTCTCTCTCTCTCTCTCTCTCTCGGTACCCTGTCTCTCTCTCTGTCTCTCTCAGTACCCTGTCTCTCTCTCTCTCTCTTTCTCTCTCGGTACCCTGTCCTCTTCTCTGTCTCTCTCAGTACCCTGTCTCTCTCTCTCTCTCTCTCTCTCTCTCTCAGTACCCTGTCTCTCTCTCTCTCTCTTTCTCTCTCGGTACCCTGTCTCTCTCTCTGTCTCTCTCAGTACCCTGTCTCTCTCTCTCTCTCTCTCTCTCTCTCTCTCTCTCTCTCTCAGTACCCTGTCTCTCTCTCTCTCTCTTTCTCTCTCGGTACCCTGTCTCTCTCGCTCTCTCTCTCTCTCGGTACCCTGTCTCTCTCTCTCGGTACCCTGTCTCTCTCTCTCTCTCTCTCGGTACCCCTGTCTCTCTCTCTCAGTACCCTGTCTCTCTCTCTCTCTCTTTCTCTCTCGGTACCCTGTCTCTCTCGCTCTCTCTCTCTCTCGGTACCCTGTCTCTCTCTTCTCGGTACCCTGTCTCTCTCTCTCTCTCTCTCTCTCTCTCTCTCTCTCTCTCTCTCTCTCTCTCTCTCGCTCTCTCTCTCCTCTTCTCTCTCTCTCTCTCTCTCTCTCGGTACCCTGTCTCTCTCTGTAGGTGTCTCTCTCGATAGGTGTCTCTCTGTAGGTGTCTCTCTGTAGGTGTCTCTCTCGATAGGTGACTTTCTGTAGGTGTCTCTCTCGATATCGTGTCTCTGTGTCTCTCTGTAGGTGTCTCTCTCGATACGGTGTCTGTCCGTATGGTATAAGTGTGTATGTCCAGGGACCGGGTCTCGTCTCGGCGCGCCGCTGAGCGTTGTGCGCAGCTCGAGGCGGAACGTTCAGCGGGGAGTTTGTGGGCGGGGCGTAGAAGAGCCGCTACACCCGCTGCCGCGAGACTACCGCCGCGTCACGCCTTAAAATAACTCGTCTGAGCCGCACGAGGCGATAAGGCGGAGAAGTTTGGGGGAAAAGTTAAAAAGCAACACAACCCCCCCCGCTCCCCGCTCCCCCCCCCCGCTCTCACCCAGGAGGCTCTGCGCTGAGCACACGGACGATGAGCGCCGTCTGTTGACGGACGCACGGACGGAGGGACGGCCGGAGGGACGGAGGGACGGCCGGGAGGGAGGGAGGGAGGGAGGGAGGGAGGGTCGGCTTTGACAGGGGGACATTCTGTTACCTCACAGCGTTTATTCGAGTTCAGCTTTACTGGCATGCACTTACAACAGTGTCCCCCACCGTCCCCCAAAACACAAACACAAGGACACCCCGTCCCCCACCGTCCCCCAAAACACAAACACAAGGACACCCCGTCCCCCACCGTCCCCCAAAACACAAACACAAGGACACCCCCGTCCCCCACCGTCCCCCAAAACACAAACACAAGGACACCCCGTCCCCCACCGTCCCCCAAAACACAAACACAAGGACACCCCGGCCCCCACCGTCCCCCAAAACACAAACACAAGGACACCCCGTCCCCCACCGTGCCCCACCGTCCCCCAAAACACAAACACAAGGACACCCCGTCCCCCACCGTCCCCCACCGTCCCCCAAAACACAAACACAAGGACACCCCGTCCCCCACCGTCCCCCAAAACACAAACACAAGGACACCCCGTCCCCCAAAACCCGCTATGCACACAGTGAATCCGTGCATTCTGCAGTACACAGCACACGGTAAATTGGGCGTAAGGCGCACGTGGCTGCGCCAGCTGTCAGCAGCCTGACTGCCGGTGGCCGGAAGCCGCTGCTGAGAGGCTGGTGTGTGATTTGATGCTCCGGAAACGGAGCGAGAACAGGACTCGAGCAGGGACATGAGCAGGGGGGTGCAACGTTAAAACGGATTTGAATGCTTTTCCTTTACTACTCCATGAACCCAGTTCCCTGTCCCCTGCCTGTAATGAACGCAGCCATGCATGTCTGGACTGCAGCGGCGGTGGCCTTCATGGGGTGCGGGGGGGGGGTCCCGCAGCGGGGGGCTGTGGTTCTCAGGGTGGGGCTGCGGTGGTTCTACCGCAGGGGTTCCTGCTGCAGCCCTGAGCAGCCAGGCTGCCGCACCACACTGGGATACAGCCTGTCAACACACTCTGCACAGTACTGCCATACAAGGCCAGAAGAGTCTTGGGACTCGCACCACAACTCTTGGGACGCCTCACGAGACACGGTCCCGCTGCGCCCTCTTCAGGAGGCAGTTGGTGTTGAGAGACCGTGTGAGGGTGTCTGTGATGTGTAAACCGAGAAATCTAAAGCTGTCCACAATTTCCGCACAAGACCCATTGATGGAAATAGGAAGGTGATGTGCTCAGAACTGTGTTAAGCAGAGGTCAGCCACCTTCCGTGTGGGGGGGGGGGGGGTCCGGTGCCCCTTCACAAACTTCCTGATAAAATCCCAGACCCGAGTTCCCGCTCATTTTCACACGGATCAACACTTACCTCTTTATTTAGCTACTGCTGCTGCTTGACTCCCAGTCTCACGCACACACACCTGCGCTACACGCACACGCACACGCACACACGCACGCACACACTACCGCTGCAATGCTGTGCTCGGGGGCAAGCCAACGAGGGGGGAGGGGCATGATAGACTACGTCACGTGTGCCAATCACTCAATCAATCAATCAATCCAGTCCTCGCTCACTGTGGAACACCGGTGCATTGGAAGACTAATGAATGATTCCATATCCTTTCAAATATCGAATTGTTCGTTTAGTGCACCATTAGGCTATGTTTTACTTTAACATGTTTGTTATCAAAAAGTATATTAAAAACATTTTCCCTGAATTGCTCCATGTGCCCGTGATACCATGTGGACTGCATGGAACAGCAGCTACCTTCCAGGGACCGATGGACGGAGTCCTGCAGGGTTGTGGCGACTGCTACACAGCTTACCTCGAGGACGTGGACGTGGTAACCTTCAGCAGCACATGGCAGCAGCATGTCCACCAGCCATTACTGGTCCTGGGAAGGACGCAGAAGAATGGGTTGATACTCAGCCTCTCCAAGTGTGAGTGGGCACAGCATGACACACGGCTCCTGTGGATAAGGTGGACGCTATCCAAAACTGCCCTCGACCTGGCACCAAGGAGGAGGTAGGCTCCTCCTCCCTGTGATTGGATGGCTGGTACAGATGGTTTGTGCCTCATTTTGCAACCATTGCAACCCCGCTCACAGCACTGAGCAGCAAAGAGCAGAGGAACCTGTCCAGGCCTGGCCCAAGGAGACCCTTGAGAAGACCATTTGATCCTGTACCTAAGCCGGAAGCTGCAGCCACATGAGGCAAGGTACTGCACTGTGGGAAAAGAAGGCCTGGCTATTAAGTGGGCACTGGGGAGCCTGCAGTACTGCTTGCTTGGATGGGAGTATTCTAGAAACGTACCACCAAGCTCTCACCTGAATCAACTCCATGAAGGACCACAACAGCCGCCTTACCCAGTGGTACCTCTCACTCCAGCCCTTCAGCTTCACCACGCCACACCCATCAGGCAAGGCCAGTGTGGTGGCAGATTACCATGACAGGTTGCCGCATGTTGCCAACCTCCGGGAGGAGGAGGAGGAGGAGGGTGTGACAGCGGGCAGCCCCTATACACACACCACACATCCCCCACCCCCTTCGCCATCGTCTTCTTTCCTTCTCTGTTTCAGTACAGCACCCAAGGGAGAGCACACTTGGTGCTTCTCTTTTCATGTAGGCATACGACATTCACACCAACGTTTTATTGGCCTGCCGTTCGTTGTGGTGCGTTGCATGATCACAACGCCGAGTCTCATCAATGAGTTCGGTTGGCAAAAGAGGGGCGTAACATGTTCCTCTGCTAAACAGGATGTTCTCACACGCTTTCCTGGTCACATGACCTGCATAATTGCGTTTCTGGATTGTAGTGTTCGTTTTGCTGCAGATTACTTGTTTTGGCTTCAGCAGGATGTTTATGAAGCGATGGATAGTCCTCGTTTTAAACTGTGTATTTTTAATGGCATTACCCGGCCTGCTGGGAGGGGCTACCAGTTTCACATGGCTGCCTTTGGCCCTGCTGGAGTCAGTTAGTTTGGTTACAGAGGAGGTAACAGCTCATTTTCTTTAGTACAACGCTTGTACTACTGTTGTAAAGCGTTTTGTAACATATCTGAGTTACTGAGGAACTCCTTTTCTAATATTTTGCAAACCTGCGTATAGAGTATTTTGTTCTCCTGTTTTTCATGTTTTTTGCATTTTTTTTGTTAATATTCTGACTGTCTGCACCTTGGGAGGCCGGCATAATAACGCCTACTGAGTAATCAGGTCAGTGGAGGATGCAGTCAACATGGTGTTGCACTACATCTTCCCTCACCTCAACTCCCCAGGGACATACACAAGGGTCCTGTTTGTGGACTTCAGCTCAGCGTTCGACACCATCGTCCCAGATATCCTCCACTCCAAACTCACCCAGCTCCCTCTACCAGCCCCCATCTGCCAGTGGATTAAACACTTCCTGACAGACAGGAGGCAGCAGGTGAGGCTGGGAAAACCTCATCCAGCACCCAGACAACCAGCACTGGCGCCCCCCAGGGATGTGTGCTCTCCCCTCTACTCTTCTCCCTCTACACATACAACTGCACCTCAGGTGACCCGTCTGTTAAACTCCTGAAGTTTGTGGACGACACAACCATCACTGGCCTTATCCGGGATGGTGACGAGTCTGCATCTGGATGGGAGGTTGATCAGCTGGCCCTCTGGTGCGGCCATAACAAGCTGGAGATGAACACGCTCCAAACAGTGGAGAGGACAGTGGACTTCAGGAGGAGTCCCCCAGCACTGCCCCCCCCCACCATGCTCAACAGCACAGTGTCTACGGTGAAAACCTACAGATTTCTGGGTTCCATAATCTCCCAGGAGCTAAGGTGGGCATCCAACATAGACACCATCATCAGAAAGGCCCAGCAGAGGATGGACTTTCTCCACCAGCTCAGGAAGTTCAACCTGCCTCAGGAACTGCTGCTTCAGGTCTACACTGCAATAATCCAGTCTGTCTTCTGCACCTCCATCACTGTCTGGTCTGGATCAGCCACCAAACAGAACAGGGACAGACTACAACAGACAGTTAGGTTTACATAGAAAATCATTGGCGCCAACCTGCCCCCCATTCAGGACTTAATACACCTCCAGACTCAGGAAACAGGCAGGCAGCATCACGGCAGACCCATCACACCCTGGTCACAACCTGTTCCAACTCCTCCCCTCTGGTAGGCGCTACAGAGCACTGTACCCCAAAACAACCACTGCGTGCTGTCATTCAAATTAACACTTAACACTGTCAATATATCAACCATTTTGTATATACTGTACTGTAGGTGTTGTGTATACTGTACTGTAGGTGTTGTGTATACTGTACTGTAGGTGTTGTATATACTGTACTGTAGCTGTTGTGTATACTGTACTGTCCATGTTGTACATACTGTACTGCCCATTGTGTATATACTGTACTGTCCATGTTGTACATACTGTACTGTCCATGTTGTACATACTGTACTGTCCATTGTGTATATACTGTACTGTCCATGTTGTACATACTGTACTGCCCATTGTGTATATACTGTACTGTCCATGTTGTACATACTGTACTGTCCATATTGTACATACTGTACTGTCCATTGTGTATATACTGTACTGTCCATGTTGTACATACTGTACTGTCCATTGTGTATATACTGTACTGTACATTGTACATATACTGGTACACACTGTCATGTAAATCTACCTCAGGCGTGTATGTCAGTAAGCAGCTAACATGTATTTCAGCATCTCTGATATATTCTCTGTACCACTGCACCTCATCACCTGTATAAGTCTGTCCTTGTCTATATATGTGAAGATTGTTGTGCTGTAGTGTTGTTATCCTGTGTTCAGTACACTGAGAGAGTTGTGTTGTAGTGTTGTTATTCTATGTTCAGTACACTGAGAGAGTTGTGTTGTAGTGTTGTTATCCTATGTTCAGTACACTGAGAGAGTTGTGTTGTAGTGTTGTTATCCTATGTTCAGTACACTGAGACAGTTGTGTTGTAGTGTTGTTATTCTATGTTCAGTACACTGAGAGAGTTGTGTTGTAGTGTTGTTATCCTATGTTCAGTACACTGAGAGAGTTGTGTTGTAGTGTTGTTATTCTATGGTCAGTACACTGAGAGAGTTGTGTTGTAGTGTTGTTATCCTATGTTCAGTACACTGAGAGAGTTGTGTTGTAGTGTTGTTGTTCTATGTTCAGTACACTGAGACAGTTGTGTTGTAGTGTTGTTATTCTATGTTCAGTACACTGAGAGAGTTGTGTTGTAGTGTTGTTATCCTATGTTCAGTACACTGAGAGAGTTGTGTTGTAGTGTTGTTATTCTATGTTCAGTACACTGAGAGAGTTAAGTTGTAGTGTTGTTATTCTATGTTCAGTACACCGAGAGAGTTGTGTTGTAGTGTTGTTGTTCTATGTTCAGTACACTGAGAGAGTTGTGCAGTTGTGCATCTCTGATATAGTCTCTGTACCACTGCACCTCATCACCTGTATAAGTCTGTCCTTGTCTATATATGTGAAGATTGTTGTGTTGTAGTGTTGTTATCCTGTGTTAAGTACACTGAGAGAGTTGTGTTGTAGTGTTGTTGTTCTATGTTCAGTACACTGAGAGAGTTGTGTTGTAGTGTTGCTATTCTGTGTTCAGTACACTGAGGGATTTGTGTTGTAGTGTTGTTATCCTATGTTCAGTAAACTGAGAGAGTTGTGTTGTAGTGTTGTTGTTCTATGTTCAGTACACTGACACAGTTGTGTTGTAGTGTTGTTATCCTATGTTCAGTACACTGAGAGAGTTGTGTTGTAGTGTTGTTATTCTATGTTCAGTACACTGAGAGAGTTGTGTTGTAGTGTTGTTATTCTATGTTAGGTACACTGAGAGAGTTGTGTTGTAGTGTTGTTATTTTATGTTCAGTACACCGAGAGAGTTGTGTTGTAGTGTTGTTGTTCTATGTTCAGTACACTGAGAGAGTTGTGTTGTAGTGTTGTTAGTCTATGTTCAGTACACTGAGAGAGTTGTGTTGTAGTGTTGTTATTCTATGTTCAGTACACTGAGACAGTTGTGTTGTAGTGTTGTTATTCTATGTTAAGTACACTGAGGGAGTTGTGTTGTAGTGTTGTTATTCTATGTTCAGTACACCGAGAGAGTTGTGTTGTAGTGTTGTTATTCTATGTTCAGTACACCGAGGGAGTTGTGTTGTAGTGTTGTTATTCTATGTTCAGTACACTGAGGGAGTTGTGTTGTAGTGTTGTTATTCTATGTTCAGTACACCGAGAGAGTTGTGTTGTAGTGTTGTTATTCTATGTTCAGTACACCGAGAGAGTTGTTTTGTGGTGTTGTTATTCTGTGTTCAGTACACTGAGAGAGTTGTGTTGTAGTGTTGTTATTCTATGTTCAGTACACTATGGGAGTTCTGTTGTAATGTTGTTATTCTATGTTCAGTACACCGAGAGAGTTATGTTGTAGTGTTGTTATTCTATGTTCAGTACACCGAGAGAGTTGTGTTGTAGTGTTGTTATTCTATGTTCAGTACACCGAGAGAGTTGTTTTGTAGTGTTGTTATTCTGTGTTCAGTACACTGAGAGAGTTGTGTTGTAGTGTTGTTATTCTATGTTCAGTACACTGAGGGAGTTGTGTTGTAGTGTTGTTATTCTATGTTCAGTACACCGAGAGTTGTGTTGTAGTGTTGTTATTCTATGTTCAGTACACCGAGAGAGTTGTGTTGTAGTGTTGTTATTCTATGTTCAGTACACTGAGAAAGTTGTGTTGTAGTGTTGTTATTCTGTGTTCAGTACACTGAGGGAGTTGTGTTGTAGTGTTGTTATTCTGTGTTCAGTACACTGAGAGTTGTGTTGTAGTGTTGTTATTCTGTGTTCAGTACACTGAGAGAGTTGTGTTGTATTGTTGTTATTCTATGTTCAGTACACTGAGAGAGTTGTGTTGTAGTGTTGTTATTCTATGTTCAGTACACTGAGGGAGTTGTGTTGTAGTGTTGTTATTCTGTGTTAAGTACACTGAGGGAGTTGTGTTGTAGTGTTGTTATTCTGTGTTCAGTACACTGAGAGTTGTGTTGTAGTGTTGTTATACTGTGTTCAGTACACTGAGAGAATTGTGTTGTAGTGTTGTTATTCTGTGTTCAGTACACTGAGAGAGTTGTGTTGTAGTGTTGTTATTCTATGTTCAGTACACTGAGACAGTTGTGTTGTAGTGTTGTTATTCTATGTTCAGTACACTGAGAGAGTTGTGTTGTAGTGTTGTTATCCTATGTTCAGTACACTGAGAGAGTTGTGTTGTAGTGTTGTTGTTCTATGTTCAGTACACTGAGACGGTTGTGTTGTAGTGTTGTTATCCTATGTTCA
This sequence comes from Lampris incognitus, assembly GCF_029633865.1. Classification (NCBI taxonomy): domain Eukaryota; kingdom Metazoa; phylum Chordata; class Actinopteri; order Lampriformes; family Lampridae; genus Lampris; species Lampris incognitus. The sequence continues at coordinate 1,931,382 of NC_079214.1, read as the reverse complement.
GTACACTGAGAGAGTTGTGTTGTAGTGTTGTTATCCTATGTTCAGTACACAGAGAGTTGTGGTGTAGTGTTGTTATTCTATGTTCAGTACACTGAGAGAGTTGTGTTGTAGTGTTGTTATTCTATGTTCAGTACACTGAGAGAGTTGTGTTGTAGTGTTGTTGTTCTATGTTCAGTACACTGAGAGAGTTGTGTTGTAGTGTTGTTATTCTATGTTCAGTACACTGAGAGAGTTGTGTTGTAGTGTTGTTATTCTATGTTAAGTACACCGAGAGAGTTGTGTTGTAGTGTTGTTGTTCTATGTTCAGTACACTGAGAGAGTTGTGCAGTTGTGCATCTCTGATATATTCTCTGTACCACTGCACCTCATCACCTGTATAAGTCTGTTCTTGTCTATATATGTGAAGATTGTTGTGTTGTAGTGTTGTTATCCTGTGTTCAGTACACTGAGAGAGTTGTGTTGTAGTGTTGTTATTCTATGTTCAGTACACTGAGATAGTTGTGTTGTAGTGTTGTTATTCTATGTTCAGTACACCGAGGGAGTTGTGTTGTAGTGTTGTTATTCTATGTTCAGTACACTGAGAGAGTTGTGTTGTAGTGTTGTTATTCTGCTCAGTACACCGAGAGAGTTGTGTTGTAGTGTTGTTATTCTGTGTTCAGTACACTGAGAGAGTTGTGTTGTAGTGTTGTTAGTCTATGTTCAGTACACTGAGAGAGTTGTGTTGTAGTGTTGTTATTCTATGTTCAGTACACTGAGAGAGTTGTGTTGTAGTGTTGTTATTCTATGTTCAGTACACTGAGGGAGTTGTGTTGTAGTGTTGTTATTCTATGTTCAGTACACTGAGAGAGTTGTGTTGTAGTGTTGTTATTCTGTGTTCAGTACACTGAGGGAGTTGTGTTGTAGTGTTGTTATTCTATGTTCAGTACACTGAGAGAGTTGTGTTGTAGTGTTGTTATTCTATGTTCAGTACACTGAGAGAGTTGTGTTGTAGTGTTGTTATTCTGTGTTCAGTACACTGAGGGAGTTGTGTTGTAGTGTTGTTATTCTATGTTCAGTACACTGAGAGAGTTGTGTTGTAGTGTTGTTGTTCTATGTTCAGTACACTGAGAGAGTTGTGCAGTTGTGCATCTCTGATATATTCTCTGTACCACTGCACCTCATCACCTGTATAAGTCTGTCCTTGTCTATATATGTGAAGATTGTTGTGTTGTAGTGTTGTTATCCTGTGTTCAGTACACTGAGAGAGTTGTGTTGTAGTGTTGTTATTCTATGTTCAGTACACTGAGATAGTTGTGTTGTAGTGTTGTTATTCTATGTTCAGTACACCGCGGGAGTTGTGTTGTAGTGTTGTTATTCTATGTTCAGTACACTGAGAGAGTTGTGTTGTAGTGTTGTTATTCTGCTCAGTACACCGAGAGAGTTGTGTTGTAGTGTTGTTATTCTGTGTTCAGTACACTGAGAGAGTTGTGTTGTAGTGTTGTTAGTCTATGTTCAGTACACTGAGAGAGTTGTGTTGTAGTGTTGTTATTCTATGTTCAGTACACAGAGAGTTGTGTTGTAGTGTTGTTATTCTGTGTTCAGTACACTGAGGGAGTTGTGTTGTAGTGTTGTTATTCTATGTTCAGTACACCGAGAGTTGTGTTGTAGTGTTGTTATTCTATGTTCAGTACACCGAGAGAGTTGTGTTGTAGTGTTGTTATTCTATGTTCAGTACACTGAGAAAGTTGTGTTGTAGTGTTGTTATTCTGTGTTCAGTACACTGAGGGAGTTGTGTTGTAGTGTTGTTATTCTGTGTTCAGTACACTGAGAGTTGTGTTGTAGTGTTGTTATTCTGTGTTCAGTACACTGAGAGAGTTGTGTTGTATTGTTGTTATTCTATGTTCAGTACACTGAGAGAGTTGTGTTGTAGTGTTGTTATTCTATGTTCAGTACACTGAGGGAGTTGTGTTGTAGTGTTGTTATTCTGTGTTAAGTACACTGAGGGAGTTGTGTTGTAGTGTTGTTATTCTGTGTTCAGTACACTGAGAGTTGTGTTGTAGTGTTGTTATACTGTGTTCAGTACACTGAGAGAATTGTGTTGTAGTGTTGTTATTCTGTGTTCAGTACACTGAGAGAGTTGTGTTGTAGTGTTGTTATTCTATGTTCAGTACACTGAGACAGTTGTGTTGTAGTGTTGTTATTCTATGTTCAGTACACTGAGAGAGTTGTGTTGTAGTGTTGTTATCCTATGTTCAGTACACTGAGAGAGTTGTGTTGTAGTGTTGTTGTTCTATGTTCAGTACACTGAGACGGTTGTGTTGTAGTGTTGTTATCCTATGTTCAGTACACTGAGAGAGTTGTGTTGTAGTGTTGTTGTTCTATGTTCAGTACACTGAGAGAGTTGTGCAGTTGTGCATCTCTGATATAGTCTCTGTACCACTGCACCTCATCACCTGTATAAGTCTGTCCTTGTCTATATATGTGAAGATTGTTGTGTTGTAGTGTTGTTATCCTGTGTTAAGTACACTGAGAGAGTTGTGTTGTAGTGTTGTTGTTCTATGTTCAGTACACTGAGAGAGTTGTGTTGTAGTGTTGCTATTCTGTGTTCAGTACACTGAGGGATTTGTGTTGTAGTGTTGTTATCCTATGTTCAGTAAACTGAGAGAGTTGTGTTGTAGTGTTGTTGTTCTATGTTCAGTACACTGACACAGTTGTGTTGTAGTGTTGTTATCCTATGTTCAGTACACTGAGAGAGTTGTGTTGTAGTGTTGTTATTCTATGTTCAGTACACTGAGAGAGTTGTGTTGTAGTGTTGTTATTCTATGTTAGGTACACTGAGAGAGTTGTGTTGTAGTGTTGTTATTTTATGTTCAGTACACCGAGAGAGTTGTGTTGTAGTGTTGTTGTTCTATGTTCAGTACACTGAGAGAGTTGTGTTGTAGTGTTGTTAGTCTATGTTCAGTACACTGAGAGAGTTGTGTTGTAGTGTTGTTATTCTATGTTCAGTACACTGAGACAGTTGTGTTGTAGTGTTGTTATTCTATGTTAAGTACACTGAGGGAGTTGTGTTGTAGTGTTGTTATTCTATGTTCAGTACACCGAGAGAGTTGTGTTGTAGTGTTGTTATTCTATGTTCAGTACACCGAGGGAGTTGTGTTGTAGTGTTGTTATTCTATGTTCAGTACACTGAGGGAGTTGTGTTGTAGTGTTGTTATTCTATGTTCAGTACACCGAGAGAGTTGTGTTGTAGTGTTGTTATTCTATGTTCAGTACACCGAGAGAGTTGTTTTGTGGTGTTGTTATTCTGTGTTCAGTACACTGAGAGAGTTGTGTTGTAGTGTTGTTATTCTATGTTCAGTACACTATGGGAGTTCTGTTGTAATGTTGTTATTCTATGTTCAGTACACCGAGAGAGTTATGTTGTAGTGTTGTTATTCTATGTTCAGTACACCGAGAGAGTTGTGTTGTAGTGTTGTTATTCTATGTTCAGTACACCGAGAGAGTTGTTTTGTAGTGTTGTTATTCTGTGTTCAGTACACTGAGAGAGTTGTGTTGTAGTGTTGTTATTCTATGTTCAGTACACTGAGGGAGTTGTGTTGTAGTGTTGTTATTCTATGTTCAGTACACCGAGAGTTGTGTTGTAGTGTTGTTATTCTATGTTCAGTACACCGAGAGAGTTGTGTTGTAGTGTTGTTATTCTATGTTCAGTACACTGAGAAAGTTGTGTTGTAGTGTTGTTATTCTGTGTTCAGTACACTGAGGGAGTTGTGTTGTAGTGTTGTTATTCTGTGTTCAGTACACTGAGAGTTGTGTTGTAGTGTTGTTATTCTGTGTTCAGTACACTGAGAGAGTTGTGTTGTATTGTTGTTATTCTATGTTCAGTACACTGAGAGAGTTGTGTTGTAGTGTTGTTATTCTATGTTCAGTACACTGAGGGAGTTGTGTTGTAGTGTTGTTATTCTGTGTTAAGTACACTGAGGGAGTTGTGTTGTAGTGTTGTTATTCTGTGTTCAGTACACTGAGAGTTGTGTTGTAGTGTTGTTATACTGTGTTCAGTACACTGAGAGAATTGTGTTGTAGTGTTGTTATTCTGTGTTCAGTACACTGAGAGAGTTGTGTTGTAGTGTTGTTATTCTATGTTCAGTACACTGAGACAGTTGTGTTGTAGTGTTGTTATTCTATGTTCAGTACACTGAGAGAGTTGTGTTGTAGTGTTGTTATCCTATGTTCAGTACACTGAGAGAGTTGTGTTGTAGTGTTGTTGTTCTATGTTCAGTACACTGAGACGGTTGTGTTGTAGTGTTGTTATCCTATGTTCAGTACACTGAGAGAGTTGTGTTGTAGTGTTGTTATCCTATGTTCAGTACACAGAGAGTTGTGGTGTAGTGTTGTTATTCTATGTTCAGTACACTGAGAGAGTTGTGTTGTAGTGTTGTTATTCTATGTTCAGTACACTGAGAGAGTTGTGTTGTAGTGTTGTTGTTCTATGTTCAGTACACTGAGAGAGTTGTGTTGTAGTGTTGTTATTCTATGTTCAGTACACTGAGAGAGTTGTGTTGTAGTGTTGTTATTCTATGTTAAGTACACCGAGAGAGTTGTGTTGTAGTGTTGTTGTTCTATGTTCAGTACACTGAGAGAGTTGTGCAGTTGTGCATCTCTGATATATTCTCTGTACCACTGCACCTCATCACCTGTATAAGTCTGTTCTTGTCTATATATGTGAAGATTGTTGTGTTGTAGTGTTGTTATCCTGTGTTCAGTACACTGAGAGAGTTGTGTTGTAGTGTTGTTATTCTATGTTCAGTACACTGAGATAGTTGTGTTGTAGTGTTGTTATTCTATGTTCAGTACACCGAGGGAGTTGTGTTGTAGTGTTGTTATTCTATGTTCAGTACACTGAGAGAGTTGTGTTGTAGTGTTGTTATTCTGCTCAGTACACCGAGAGAGTTGTGTTGTAGTGTTGTTATTCTGTGTTCAGTACACTGAGAGAGTTGTGTTGTAGTGTTGTTAGTCTATGTTCAGTACACTGAGAGAGTTGTGTTGTAGTGTTGTTATTCTATGTTCAGTACACTGAGAGAGTTGTGTTGTAGTGTTGTTATTCTATGTTCAGTACACTGAGGGAGTTGTGTTGTAGTGTTGTTATTCTATGTTCAGTACACTGAGAGAGTTGTGTTGTAGTGTTGTTATTCTGTGTTCAGTACACTGAGGGAGTTGTGTTGTAGTGTTGTTATTCTATGTTCAGTACACTGAGAGAGTTGTGTTGTAGTGTTGTTATTCTATGTTCAGTACACTGAGAGAGTTGTGTTGTAGTGTTGTTATTCTGTGTTCAGTACACTGAGGGAGTTGTGTTGTAGTGTTGTTATTCTATGTTCAGTACACTGAGAGAGTTGTGTTGTAGTGTTGTTGTTCTATGTTCAGTACACTGAGAGAGTTGTGCAGTTGTGCATCTCTGATATATTCTCTGTACCACTGCACCTCATCACCTGTATAAGTCTGTCCTTGTCTATATATGTGAAGATTGTTGTGTTGTAGTGTTGTTATCCTGTGTTCAGTACACTGAGAGAGTTGTGTTGTAGTGTTGTTATTCTATGTTCAGTACACTGAGATAGTTGTGTTGTAGTGTTGTTATTCTATGTTCAGTACACCGCGGGAGTTGTGTTGTAGTGTTGTTATTCTATGTTCAGTACACTGAGAGAGTTGTGTTGTAGTGTTGTTATTCTGCTCAGTACACCGAGAGAGTTGTGTTGTAGTGTTGTTATTCTGTGTTCAGTACACTGAGAGAGTTGTGTTGTAGTGTTGTTAGTCTATGTTCAGTACACTGAGAGAGTTGTGTTGTAGTGTTGTTATTCTATGTTCAGTACACAGAGAGTTGTGTTGTAGTGTTGTTATTCTGTGTTCAGTACACTGAGGGAGTTGTGTTGTAGTGTTGTTATTCTATGTTCAGTACACCGAGAGTTGTGTTGTAGTGTTGTTATTCTATGTTCAGTACACCGAGAGAGTTGTGTTGTAGTGTTGTTATTCTATGTTCAGTACACTGAGAAAGTTGTGTTGTAGTGTTGTTATTCTGTGTTCAGTACACTGAGGGAGTTGTGTTGTAGTGTTGTTATTCTGTGTTCAGTACACTGAGAGTTGTGTTGTAGTGTTGTTATTCTGTGTTCAGTACACTGAGAGAGTTGTGTTGTATTGTTGTTATTCTATGTTCAGTACACTGAGAGAGTTGTGTTGTAGTGTTGTTATTCTATGTTCAGTACACTGAGGGAGTTGTGTTGTAGTGTTGTTATTCTGTGTTAAGTACACTGAGGGAGTTGTGTTGTAGTGTTGTTATTCTGTGTTCAGTACACTGAGAGTTGTGTTGTAGTGTTGTTATACTGTGTTCAGTACACTGAGAGAATTGTGTTGTAGTGTTGTTATTCTGTGTTCAGTACACTGAGAGAGTTGTGTTGTAGTGTTGTTATTCTATGTTCAGTACACTGAGACAGTTGTGTTGTAGTGTTGTTATTCTATGTTCAGTACACTGAGAGAGTTGTGTTGTAGTGTTGTTATCCTATGTTCAGTACACTGAGAGAGTTGTGTTGTAGTGTTGTTGTTCTATGTTCAGTACACTGAGACGGTTGTGTTGTAGTGTTGTTATCCTATGTTCAGTACACTGAGAGAGTTGTGTTGTAGTGTTGTTATCCTATGTTCAGTACACAGAGAGTTGTGGTGTAGTGTTGTTATTCTATGTTCAGTACACTGAGAGAGTTGTGTTGTAGTGTTGTTATTCTATGTTCAGTACACTGAGAGAGTTGTGTTGTAGTGTTGTTGTTCTATGTTCAGTACACTGAGAGAGTTGTGTTGTAGTGTTGTTATTCTATGTTCAGTACACTGAGAGAGTTGTGTTGTAGTGTTGTTATTCTATGTTAAGTACACCGAGAGAGTTGTGTTGTAGTGTTGTTGTTCTATGTTCAGTACACTGAGAGAGTTGTGCAGTTGTGCATCTCTGATATATTCTCTGTACCACTGCACCTCATCACCTGTATAAGTCTGTTCTTGTCTATATATGTGAAGATTGTTGTGTTGTAGTGTTGTTATCCTGTGTTCAGTACACTGAGAGAGTTGTGTTGTAGTGTTGTTATTCTATGTTCAGTACACTGAGATAGTTGTGTTGTAGTGTTGTTATTCTATGTTCAGTACACCGAGGGAGTTGTGTTGTAGTGTTGTTATTCTATGTTCAGTACACTGAGAGAGTTGTGTTGTAGTGTTGTTATTCTGCTCAGTACACCGAGAGAGTTGTGTTGTAGTGTTGTTATTCTGTGTTCAGTACACTGAGAGAGTTGTGTTGTAGTGTTGTTAGTCTATGTTCAGTACACTGAGAGAGTTGTGTTGTAGTGTTGTTATTCTATGTTCAGTACACTGAGAGAGTTGTGTTGTAGTGTTGTTATTCTATGTTCAGTACACTGAGGGAGTTGTGTTGTAGTGTTGTTATTCTATGTTCAGTACACTGAGAGAGTTGTGTTGTAGTGTTGTTATTCTGTGTTCAGTACACTGAGGGAGTTGTGTTGTAGTGTTGTTATTCTATGTTCAGTACACTGAGAGAGTTGTGTTGTAGTGTTGTTATTCTATGTTCAGTACACTGAGAGAGTTGTGTTGTAGTGTTGTTATTCTGTGTTCAGTACACTGAGGGAGTTGTGTTGTAGTGTTGTTATTCTATGTTCAGTACACTGAGAGAGTTGTGTTGTAGTGTTGTTGTTCTATGTTCAGTACACTGAGAGAGTTGTGCAGTTGTGCATCTCTGATATATTCTCTGTACCACTGCACCTCATCACCTGTATAAGTCTGTCCTTGTCTATATATGTGAAGATTGTTGTGTTGTAGTGTTGTTATCCTGTGTTCAGTACACTGAGAGAGTTGTGTTGTAGTGTTGTTATTCTATGTTCAGTACACTGAGATAGTTGTGTTGTAGTGTTGTTATTCTATGTTCAGTACACCGAGGGAGTTGTGTTGTAGTGTTGTTATTCTATGTTCAGTACACAGAGAGTTGTGTTGTAGTGTTGTTATTCTGCTCAGTACACCGAGAGAGTTGTGTTGTAGTGTTGTTATTCTGTGTTCAGTACACTGAGAGAGTTGTGTTGTAGTGTTGTTAGTCTATGTTCAGTACACTGAGAGAGTTGTGTTGTAGTGTTGTTATTCTATGTTCAGTACACAGAGAGTTGTGTTGTAGTGTTGTTATTCTGTGTTCAGTACACTGAGGGAGTTGTGTTGTAGTGTTGTTATTCTATGTTCAGTACACTGAGAGAGTTGTGTTGTAGTGTTGTTATTCTATGTTCAGTACACTGAGAGAGTTGTGTTGTAGTGTTGTTATTCTGTGTTCAGTACACTGAGGGAGTTGTGTTGTAGTGTTGTTATTCTATGTTCAGTACACCGAGAGAGTTGTGTTGTAGTGTTGTTATTCTGTGTTCAGTACACTGAGAGAGTTGTGTTGTAGTGTTGTTAGTCTATGTTCAGTACACTGAGAGAGTTGTGTTGTAGTGTTGTTATTCTATGTTCAGTACACTGAGAGAGTTGTGTTGTAGTGTTGTTATTCTATGTTCAGTACACTGAGGGAGTTGTGTTGTAGTGTTGTTATTCTATGTTCAGTACACTGAGAGAGTTGTGTTGTACTGTTGTTATTCTGTGTTCAGTACACTGAGGGAGTTGTGTTGTAGTGTTGTTATTCTATGTTCAGTACACTGAGGGAGTTGTGTTGTAGTGTTGTTATTCTATGTTCAGTACACTGAGAGAGTTGTGTTGTAGTGTTGTTGTTCTATGTTCAGTACACTGAGACGGTTGTGTTGTAGTGTTGTTATCCTATGTTCAGTACACTGAGAGAGTTGTGTTGTAGTGTTGTTATCCTATGTTCAGTACACAGAGAGTTGTGGTGTAGTGTTGTTATTCTATGTTCAGTACACTGAGGGAGTTGTGTTGTAGTGTTGTTATTCTATGTTCAGTACACTGAGAGAGTTGTGCAGTTGTGCATCTCTGATATATTCTCTGTACCACTGCACCTCATCACCTGTATAAGTCTGTCCTTGTCTATATATGTGAAGATTGTTGTGTTGTAGTGTTGTTATCCTGTGTTCAGTACACTGAGAGAGTTGTGTTGTAGTGTTGTTATTCTATGTTCAGTACACTGAGATAGTTGTGTTGTAGTGTTGTTATTCTATGTTCAGTACACCGAGGGAGTTGTGTTGTAGTGTTGTTATTCTATGTTCAGTACACTGAGAGAGTTGTGTTGTAGTGTTGTTATTCTGCTCAGTACACCGAGAGAGTTGTGTTGTAGTGTTGTTATTCTGTGTTCAGTACACTGAGAGAGTTGTGTTGTAGTGTTGTTAGTCTATGTTCAGTACACTGAGAGAGTTGTGTTGTAGTGTTGTTATTCTATGTTCAGTACACTGAGAGAGTTGTGTTGTAGTGTTGTTATTCTATGTTCAGTACACTGAGGGAGTTGTGTTGTAGTGTTGTTATTCTATGTTCAGTACACTGAGAGAGTTGTGTTGTAGTGTTGTTATTCTGTGTTCAGTACACTGAGGGAGTTGTGTTGTAGTGTTGTTATTCTATGTTCAGTACACTGAGAGAGTTGTGTTGTAGTGTTGTTATTCTATGTTCAGTACACTGAGAGAGTTGTGTTGTAGTGTTGTTATTCTGTGTTCAGTACACTGAGGGAGTTGTGTTGTAGTGTTGTTATTCTATGTTCAGTACACTGAGAGAGTTGTGTTGTAGTGTTGTTGTTCTATGTTCAGTACACTGAGAGAGTTGTGCAGTTGTGCATCTCTGATATATTCTCTGTACCACTGCACCTCATCACCTGTATAAGTCTGTCCTTGTCTATATATGTGAAGATTGTTGTGTTGTAGTGTTGTTATCCTGTGTTCAGTACACTGAGAGAGTTGTGTTGTAGTGTTGTTATTCTATGTTCAGTACACTGAGATAGTTGTGTTGTAGTGTTGTTATTCTATGTTCAGTACACCGAGGGAGTTGTGTTGTAGTGTTGTTATTCTATGTTCAGTACACTGAGAGAGTTGTGTTGTAGTGTTGTTATTCTGCTCAGTACACCGAGAGAGTTGTGTTGTAGTGTTGTTATTCTGTGTTCAGTACACTGAGAGAGTTGTGTTGTAGTGTTGTTAGTCTATGTTCAGTACACTGAGAGAGTTGTGTTGTAGTGTTGTTATTCTATGTTCAGTACACAGAGAGTTGTGTTGTAGTGTTGTTATTCTGTGTTCAGTACACTGAGGGAGTTGTGTTGTAGTGTTGTTATTCTATGTTCAGTACACTGAGAGAGTTGTGTTGTAGTGTTGTTATTCTATGTTCAGTACACTGAGAGAGTTGTGTTGTAGTGTTGTTATTCTGTGTTCAGTACACTGAGGGAGTTGTGTTGTAGTGTTGTTATTCTATGTTCAGTACACCGAGAGAGTTGTGTTGTAGTGTTGTTATTCTGTGTTCAGTACACTGAGAGAGTTGTGTTGTAGTGTTGTTAGTCTATGTTCAGTACACTGAGAGAGTTGTGTTGTAGTGTTGTTATTCTATGTTCAGTACACTGAGAGAGTTGCGTTGTAGTGTTGTTATTCTATGTTCAGTACACTGAGGGAGTTGTGTTGTAGTGTTGTTATTCTATGTTCAGTACACTGAGAGAGTTGTGTTGTAGTGTTGTTATTCTGTGTTCAGTACACTGAGGGAGTTGTGTTGTAGTGTTGTTATTCTATGTTCAGTACACTGAGAGAGTTGTGTTGTAGTGTTGTTATTCTATGTTCAGTACACTGAGGGAGTTGTGTTGTAGTGTTGTTATTCTATGTTCAGTACACTGAGAGAGTTGTGTTGTAGTGTTGTTATTCTATGTTCAGTACACTGAGAGAGTTGTGTTGTAGTGTTGTTATTCTATGTTCAGTACACTGAGAGAGCCATGGCACCAGAGTCACAATCCATGTAGTACAAACATGGTCGATAAACACCTGATTATAAGCAGAATCATATTTAATAATCATGTATAATTATTATTAGCCTTATGTATGCTCATCCAGAATCGTAGTCACAGTTACAACAGTGCAGACAATACTACTCTTAATTAGCAGTGTATAACACAGGAGATACATTTTCCCAAGGTGCATAAGTGAATTTATGAACTCACCACTAGAACAGCTCGCTGAATGTTTAGCTTTGTTTACCGCCAAGAAAATGTCCACATTACCACTCAACTAATTTCTCTGAGCCACTACCACTTCAGCCTTATACGATATGGCTGATCACACTAGGCAGATATGGCTGGTCATACAAGGCGGATATGGCTGGTCATACAAGGCGGATATGGCTGGTCATACAAGGCGGATATGGCTGGTCATACAAGGCGGATATGGCTGGTCATACAAGGCGGATATGGCTGGTCATACAAGGCGGATATGGCTGGTCATACAAGGCGGATATGGCTGGTCATACAAGGCGGATATGGCTGGTCATACAAGGCGGATATGGCTGGTCATACAAGGCGGATATGGCTGGTCATACAAGGCGGATATGGCTGGTCATACAAGGCGGATATGGCTGGTCATACAAGGCGAACAAGGCGGATATGGCTGGTTATACAAGGCGGATATGGCTGGTCATACAAGGCGAACAAGGTGGATATGGCTGGTCATACAAGGCGGATATGGCTGGTCATACAAGGCGGATATGGCTGGTCATACAAGGCGGATATGGCGGATATGGCTGGTCATACAAGGCGGACATGGCTGGTCATACAAGGCTGATATGGCTGGTCATACAAGGCGGGCAAGGCGGATATGGCTGGTCATACAAGGCGGATATGGCGGATATGGCGGATATGGCTGGCATACAAGGCGGATATGGCGGATATGGCTGGTCATACAAGGTGGATATGGCTGGCATACAAGGCGGATATGGCTGGCATACAAGGCGGATATGGCTGGCATACAAGGCGGATATGGCTGGTCATACAAGGCGGATATGGCTGGCATACAAGGCGCATATGGCTGGTCATACGAGGCGGACATGGCTGGTCATACAAGGCGGACATGGCTGGTCATACAAGGCGGATATGGCTGGTCATACAAGGCGGGCAAGGCGGATATGGCTGGTCATACAAGGCGGATATGGCTGGTCATACAAGGCGAACAAGGCGGATATGGCTGGTCATACAAGGCGGATATGGCTGGTCATACAAGGCGGGCAAGGCGGATATGGCTGGTCATACAAGGCGGATATGGCGGATACGGCGGATATGGCTGGCATACAAGGCGGATATGGCGGATATGGCTGGCATACAAGGCGGATATGGCGGATATGGCTGGTCATACAAGGCGGATATGGCTGGCATACAAGGCGGATATGGCGGATATGGCTGGTCATACAAGGCAGATATGGCTGGTCATACAAGTCGGATATGGCTGGTCATACAAGGCAGATGTGGCGGATATGGCTTGCATACAAGGCGGATATGGCTGGTCATACAAGGCGGATATGGCTGGTCATACAAGGCGGATATGGCTGGTCATACAAGGCGGACAAGGCGGATATGGCTGGTTATACAAGGCGGATATGGCTGGTCATACAAGGCGGATATGGCGGATATGGCTGGTCATACAAGGCAGACATGGCTGGTCATACAAGGCGGATATGGCAGATATGGCTGGTCTTACAAGGCGGATATGGCGGATATGGCTGGTCATACAAGGCGGGTATGGCGGATATGGCTGGTCATAAAAGGCGGATATGGCGGATATGGCTGGCATACAAGGCGGACAAGGCGGATATGGCTGGCATACAAGGCGGATATGGCAGATATGGCTGGTCATACAAGGCGGATATGGCTGGTCATACAAGGCGGATATGGCTGGCATACAAGGCGGATATAGCTGGTCATACAAGGCGGATATGGCTGGTCATACAAGGCGGATATGGCTGGTCATACAAGGCGGATATGGCTGGTCATACAAGGCGGATATGGCGGATATGGCTGGTCATACAAGGCGGATATGGCGGATATGGCTGGTCATACAAGGCGGATATGGCTGGCATACAAGGCGGATATAGCTGGTCATACAAGGCGGATATGGCTGGCATACAAGGCGGATATGGCGGATATGTCTGGTCATACAAGACGGATTTGGCGGATATGGCTGGTCATACAAGGCGGATATGGCGCATATGGCTGGCATACAAGGTGGATATGGCGGATATGGCTGGTCATACAAGGCCGATATGGCTGGTCATACAAGGTGGATATGGCTGGTCATACAAGGCGGATATGGCGGATATGGCTGGTCATACAAGGCGGATATGGCGGATATGGCTGGTCATACAAGGCGGATATGGCTGGTCATACAAGGCGGATATGGCTGGTCATACAAGGCGGATATGGCTGGCATACAAGGCGGATATGGCTGGTCATACAAGGCGGATATGGCTGGCATACATGGCGGATATGGCGGATATTGCTGGTCATACAAGGCGGATATGGCGGATATGGCTGGTCATACAAGGCGGATATGGCAGATATGGCTGGTCATACAAGGCGGATATGGCTGGTCATATAAGGCGGATATGGCTGGTCATACAAGGTGGATATGGCGGATATGGCTGGCATACAAGGTGGATATGGCGGATATGGCTGGTCATACAAGGCGGATATGGCGGATATGGCTGGTCATACAAGGCGGATATGGCGGATATGGCTGGTCATACAAGGCGGATATGGCTGGCATACAAGGCGGATATGGCGGATATGGCTGGTCATACAAGGCGGATATGGCTGGTCATACAAGACGGATATGGCTGGCATACAAGGCGGATATAGCGGATATGGCTGGTCATACCAGGCGGATATGTCTGGTCATACAAGGCGGATATGGCTGGTCATAAAAGGCGGATATGGCTGGTCATACAAGGCGGATATGGCTGGTCATACAAGGCGGATATGGCTGGTCATACAAGGCGGATATGGCTGGCATACAAGGCGGATATGGCTGGTCATACAAGGTGGATATGGCTGGCATACAAGGCGGATATGGCGGATATGGCGGATATGGCTGGTCATACAAGGCCGATATGGCTGGTCATACAAGGTGGATATGGCGGATATGGCTGGCATACAAGGCGGATATGGCGGATATGGCTTGTCATACAAGGCGGATATGGCTGGTCATACAAGGCGGATATGGCTGGCATGCAAGGCGGATATGGCTGGTCATACAAGGCGGATATGGCTGGTCATACAAGGCGGATATGGCGGATATGGCTGGTCATACAAGGTGGATATGGCGGATATGGCTGGTCATACAAGGCGGATATAGCGGATATGGCTGGTCATACAAGGTGGATATGGCGGATATGGCTGGCATATAAGGCGGATATGGCGGATATGGCTTGTCATACAAGGCGGATATGGCTGGCATACAAGGCGGATATGGCGGATATTGCTGGTCATACAAGGCGGATATGGCTGGTCATACAAGGCGGATATGGCTGGTCATACAAGGCGGATATGGCTGGTCATACATGGCGGATATGGCTGGCATACAAGGCGGATATGGCTGGTCATACAAGGCGGATATGGCTGGCATACAAGGCGGATATGGCGGATATTGCTGCTCATACAAGGCGGATATGGCGGATATGGCTGGTCATACAAGGCGGATATGGCGGATATGGCTGGTCGTACAAGGCGGATATGGCTGGCATACAAGGCGGATATGGCGGATATGGCTGGCATACAAGGCGGATATGGCTGGTCATACAAGGCGGATATGGCTGGCATACAAGGCGGATATGGCGGATATTGCTGGTCATACAAGGTGGATATGGCGGATATGGCTGGTCATACAAGGCGGATATGGCTGGTCATACAAGGCGGATATGGCGGATATGGCTGGTCATACAAGGCGGATATGGCTGGTCATACAAGGCGGATATGGCGGATATGGCTGGTCATACAAGGTGGATATGGCGGATATGGCTGGCATACAAGGCGGATATGGCGGATATGGCTGGTCATACAAGGCAGATATGGCTGGTCATACAAGGCGGATATGGCTGGTCATACAAGGCGGATATGGCTGGCATACAAGGCGGATATGGCTGGTCATACAAGGCGGATATGGCTGGTCATACAAGGTGGATATGGCGGATATGGCTGGTCATACAAGGCGGATATGGCTGGCATACAAGGCGGATATGGCGGATATGGCTGGCATACAAGGCGGATATGGCGGATACGGCTGGTCATACAAGGCGGATATGGCTGGTCTTACAAGGCGGGCAAGGTGGATATGGCTGGCATACAAGGCGGATATGGCGGATACGGCTGGTCATACAAGGCGGATATGGCTGGTCTTACACGGCGGGCAAGGTGGATATGGCTGGCATACAAGGCGGATATGGCGGATACGGCTGGTCATACAAGGCGGATACGGCTGGTCTTACAAGGCGGGCAAGGTGGATATGGCTGGCATACAAGGCGGATATGTTGGATATGGCTGGTCATACAAGGCGGATATGGCTGGTCATACAAGGCGGATATGGCTGGCATCCAGGCGGATATGGCGGATATGGCTGGTCATACAAGGCGGATTTGGCGGATATGGCTGGTCATACAAGGCGGATATGGCGGATATGGCTGGACATACAAGGCGGATATTGCTGGCATACAAGGCGGATATGGCGGATATGGCTGGTCATACAAGGCGGATTTGGCGGATATGGCTGGTCATACAAGGCGGATATGGCGGATATGGCTGGACATACAAGGCGGATATGGCGGATATGGCTGGCATACAAGGCGGATATGGCGGATATGGCTGGTCATACAAGGCGGATATGGCTGGTCATACAAGGCGGATATGGCGGATATTGCTGGTCATACAAGGCGGATATGGCTGGTCATACAAGGCGGATATGGCTGGTCATACAAGGCGGATATGGCTGGTCATACAAGGCGGATATGGCTGGCATACAAGGCGGATATGGTTGGTCATACAAGGCGGATATGGCTGGCATACAAGGCGGATATTGCTGGTCATAAAAGGCGGATATGGCGGATATGGCTGGCATACAAGGTGGATATGGCAGATATGGCTGGTCATACAAGTCGGATATGGCTGGTCATACAAGGCGGATATGGCTGGTCATACAAGGTGGATATGGCGGATATGGCTGGCATAAAAGGTGGATATGGCGGATATGGCTGGTCATACAAGGCGGATATGGCTGGCATACAAGGCGGATATGGCGGATATGGCTGGTCATACAAGGCGGATATGGCTGGTCATACAAGGCGGATATGGCTGGTCATACAAGGCGGATATGGCTGGCATACAAGGCGGATATGGCGGATATGGCTGGTCATACAAGGCGGATATGGCTGGCATACAAGGCGGATATGGCTGGTCATACAAGGCGGATATGGCTGGCATACAAGGCGGATATGGCGGATATGGCTGGTCATACAAGGCGGATATGGCTGGTCATACAAGGCGGATATAGCTGGTCATACAAGGCGGATATGGCTGGTCATACAAGGCGGATATGTCTGGTCATACAAGGCGGATATGGCTGGTCATACAAGGCGGATATGGCTGGTCATACAAGCCGGATATGGCTGGTCATACAAGGCGGATATGGCTGGTCATACAAGGCGGATATGGCTGGTCATACAAGGCGGATATGGCTGGCATACAAGGCGGATATGGCTGGTCATACAAGGCGGATATGGCTGGCATACAAGGCGGATATGGCGGATATTGCTGGTCATACAAGGCGGATATGGCGGATATGGCTGGTCATACAAGGCGGATATGGCTGGTCATACAAGGCGGATATGGCGGATATGGCTGGTCATACAAGGCCGATATGGCTGGTCATACAAGGCGGATATGGCGGATATTGCTGGTCATACAAGGCGGATATGGCGGATATGGCTGGTCATACAAGGCGGATATGGCTGGTCATACAAGGCGGATATGGCGGATATGGCTGGTCATACAAGGCCGATATGGCTGGTCATACAAGGTGGATATGGCTGGTCATGCAAGGCGGATATGGCTGGTCATACAAGGCGGATATGGCTGGTCATACAAGGCGGATATGGCTGGTCATACAAGGCGGATATGGCTGGTCATACAAGGCGGATATGGCTGGCATACAAGGCGGATATGGCGGATATGGCTGGTCATACAAGGCGGATATGGCTGGCATACAAGGCGGATATGGCTGGTCATACAAGGCGGATATGGCTGGCATACAAGGCGGATATGGCGGATATGGCTGGTCATACAAGGCCGATATGGCTGGTCATACAAGGTGGATATGGCGGATATGGCTGGCATACAAGGCGGATATGGCGGATATGGCTTGTCAGACAAGGCGGATATGGCTGGTCATACAAGGCGGATATGGCTGGCATGCAAGGCGGATATGGCTGGTCATACAAGGCGGATATGGCTGGTCATACAAGGCGGATATGGCGGGTCATACAAGGCGGATATGGCGGATATGGCTGATCATACAAGGTGGATATGGCGGATATGGCTGGTCATACAAGGCGGATATAGCGGATATGGCTGGTCATACAAGGTGGATATGGCGGATATGGCTGGCATACAAGGCGGATATGGCGGATATGGCTGGTCACACAAGGCGGATATGGCTGGTCATACAAGGCGGATATGGCTGGCATACAAGGCGGATATGGCGGATATTGCTGGTCACACAAGGCGGATATGGCTGGTCATACAAGGCGGATATGGCTGGTCATACAAGGCGGATATGGCTGGTCATACATGGCGGATATGGCTGGCATACAAGGCGGATATGGCTGGTCATACAAGGCGGATATGGCTGGCATACAAGGCGGATATGGCGGATATTGCTGCTCATACAAGGCGGATATGGCGGATATGGCTGGTCATACAAGGCGGATATGGCGGATATGGCTGGTCGTACAAGGCGGATATGGCTGGCATACAAGGCGGATATGGCGGATATGGCTGGTCATACAAGGCGGATATGGCTGGTCATACAAGGCGGATATGGCTGGCATACAAGGCGGATATGGCTGGTCATACAAGGCGGATATGGCTGGCATACAAGGCGGATATGGCTGCTCATACAAGGCGGATATGGCGGATATTGCTGGTCATACAAGGTGGATATGGCGGATATGGCTGGTCATACAAGGCGGATATGGCTGGCATACAAGGCGGATATGGCTGCTCATACAAGGCGGATATGGCGGATATTGCTGGTCATACAAGGTGGATATGGCGGATATGGCTGGTCATACAAGGCGGATATGGCTGGTCATACAAGGCGGATATGGCGGATATGGCTGGTCATACAAGGCGGATATGGCTGGTCATACAAGGCGGATATGGCGGATATGGCTGGTCATACAAGGTGGATATGGCGGATATGGCTGGCATACAAGGCGGATATGGCGGATATGGCTTGTCATACAAGGCAGATATGGCTGGTCATACAAGGCGGATATGGCTGGACATACAAGGCGGATATGGCTGGCATACAAGGCGGATATAGCTGGTCATACAAGGCGGATATGGCTGGTCATACAAGGCGGATATGGCTGGTCATACAAGGCGGATATGGCTGGTCATACAAGGCGGATATGGCTGGTCATACAAGGTGGATATGGCGGATATGGCTGGTCATACAAGGCGGATATGGCTGGCATACAAGGCGGATATGGCGGATACGGCTGGTCATACAAGGCGGATATGGCTGGTCTTACAAGGCGGGCAAGGTGGATATGGCTGACATACAAGGCGGATATGGCGGATACGGCTGGTCATACAAGGCGGATATGGCTGGCATACAAGGCGGATATGGCTGGCA
The DNA here is from genome assembly GCF_029633865.1 of Lampris incognitus. NCBI lineage: Eukaryota > Metazoa > Chordata > Actinopteri > Lampriformes > Lampridae > Lampris > Lampris incognitus. Next base: position 1,912,530 of record NC_079214.1, on the reverse strand, counting down.
TCCAGGCGGATATGGCTGGCATACAAGGCGGATATGGCGGATATGGCTGGTCATACAAGGCGGATTTGGCGGATATGGCTGGACATACAAGGCGGATATGGCGGATATGGCTGGCATACAAGGCGGATATGGCGGATATGGCTGGTCATACAAGGCGGATATGGCTGGTCATACAAGGCGGATATGGCGGATATTGCTGGTCATACAAGGCGGATATGGCGGATATGGCTGGTCATACAAGGCGGATTTGGCGGATATGGCTGGACATACAAGGCGGATATGGCGGATATGGCTGGCATACAAGGCGGATATGGCGGATATGGCTGGTCATACAAGGCGGATATGGCTGGTCATACAAGGCGGATATGGCGGATATTGCTGGTCATACAAGGCGGATATGGCTGGTCATACAAGGCGGATATGGCTGGCATACAAGGCGGATATGGTTGGTCATACAAGGCGGATATGGCTGGCATACAAGGCGGATATTGCTGGTCATAAAAGGCGGATATGGCGGATATGGCTGGTCATACAAGGCGGATATGGCTGGCATACAAGGTGGATATGGCAGATATGGCTGGTCATACAAGGCGGATATGGCTGGTCATACAAGGCGGATATGGCTGGTCATACAAGGTGGATATGGCTGGTCATACAAGGTGGATATGGCTGGCATAAAAGGTGGATATGGCGGATATGGCTGGTCATACAAGGCGGATATGGCTGGCATACAAGGCGGATATGGCGGATATGGCTGGTCATCCAAGGCGGATATGGCTGGTCATACAAGGCGGATATGGCTGGTCATACAAGGCGGATATGGCGGATATGGCTGGTCATACAAGGCGGATATGGCTGGTCATCCAAGGCGGATATGGCTGGCATACAAGGCGGATATGGCTGGTCATACAAGGCGGATATGGCTGGTCATACAAGGCGGATATGGCTGGCATACAAGGCGGATATGGCTGGTCATACAAGGCGGATATGGCTGGCATACAAGGCGGATATGGCGGATATGGCGGATATGGCTGGTCATACAAGGCCGATATGGCTGGTCATACAAGGTGGATATGGCGGATATGGCTGGCATACAAGGCGGATATGGCGGATATGGCTTGTCATACAAGGCGGATATGGCTGGTCATACAAGGCGGATATGGCTGGCATGCAAGGCGGATATGGCTGGTCATACAAGGCGGATATGGCTGGTCATACAAGGCGGATATGGCGGATATGGCTGGTCATACAAGGTGGATATGGCGGATATGGCTGGTCATACAAGGCGGATATAGCGGATATGGCTGGTCATACAAGGTGGATATGGCGGATATGGCTGGCATACAAGGCGGATATGGCGGATATGGCTTGTCATACAAGGCGGATATGGCTGGCATACAAGGCGGATATGGCGGATATTGCTGGTCATACAAGGCGGATATGGCTGGTCATACAAGGCGGATATGGCTGGTCATACAAGGCGGATATGGCTGGTCATACATGGCGGATATGGCTGGCATACAAGGCGGATATGGCTGGTCATACAAGGCGGATATGGCTGGCATACAAGGCGGATATGGCGGATATTGCTGCTCATACAAGGCGGATATGGCGGATATGGCTGGTCATACAAGGCGGATATGGCGGATATGGCTGGTCGTACAAGGCGGATATGGCTGGCATACAAGGCGGATATGGCGGATATGGCTGGCATACAAGGCGGATATGGCTGGTCATACAAGGCGGATATGGCTGGCATACAAGGCGGATATGGCGGATATTGCTGGTCATACAAGGTGGATATGGCGGATATGGCTGGTCATACAAGGCGGATATGGCTGGTCATACAAGGCGGATATGGCGGATATGGCTGGTCATACAAGGCGGATATGGCTGGTCATACAAGGCGGATATGGCGGATATGGCTGGTCATACAAGGTGGATATGGCGGATACGGCTGGTCATACAAGGCGGATACGGCTGGTCTTACAAGGCGGGCAAGGTGGATATGGCTGGCATACAAGGCGGATATGTTGGATATGGCTGGTCATACAAGGCGGATATGGCTGGTCATACAAGGCGGATATGGCTGGCATCCAGGCGGATATGGCGGATATGGCTGGTCATACAAGGCGGATTTGGCGGATATGGCTGGTCATACAAGGCGGATATGGCGGATATGGCTGGACATACAAGGCGGATATTGCTGGCATACAAGGCGGATATGGCGGATATGGCTGGTCATACAAGGCGGATTTGGCGGATATGGCTGGTCATACAAGGCGGATATGGCGGATATGGCTGGACATACAAGGCGGATATGGCGGATATGGCTGGCATACAAGGCGGATATGGCGGATATGGCTGGTCATACAAGGCGGATATGGCTGGTCATACAAGGCGGATATGGCGGATATTGCTGGTCATACAAGGCGGATATGGCTGGTCATACAAGGCGGATATGGCTGGTCATACAAGGCGGATATGGCTGGTCATACAAGGCGGATATGGCTGGTCATACAAGGCGGATATGGTTGGTCATACAAGGCGGATATGGCTGGCATACAAGGCGGATATGGTTGGTCATACAAGGCGGATATGGCTGGCATACAAGGCGGATATTGCTGGTCATAAAAGGCGGATATGGCTGGCATACAAGGTGGATATGGCAGATATGGCTGGTCATACAAGTCGGATATGGCTGGTCATACAAGGCGGATATGGCTGGTCATACAAGGTGGATATGGCGGATATGGCTGGCATAAAAGGTGGATATGGCGGATATGGCTGGTCATACAAGGCGGATATGGCTGGCATACAAGGCGGATATGGCGGATATGGCTGGTCATACAAGGCGGATATGGCTGGTCATACAAGGCGGATATGGCTGGTCATACAAGGCGGATATGGCTGGCATACAAGGCGGATATGGCGGATATGGCTGGTCATACAAGGCGGATATGGCTGGCATACAAGGCGGATATGGCTGGTCATACAAGGCGGATATGGCTGGCATACAAGGCGGATATGGCGGATATGGCTGGTCATACAAGGCGGATATGGCTGGTCATACAAGGCGGATATAGCTGGTCATACAAGGCGGATATGGCTGGTCATACAAGGCGGATATGTCTGGTCATACAAGGCGGATATGGCTGGTCATACAAGGCGGATATGGCTGGTCATACAAGCCGGATATGGCTGGTCATACAAGGCGGATATGGCTGGTCATACAAGGCGGATATGGCTGGTCATACAAGGCGGATATGGCTGGCATACAAGGCGGATATGGCTGGTCATACAAGGCGGATATGGCTGGCATACAAGGCGGATATGGCGGATATTGCTGGTCATACAAGGCGGATATGGCGGATATGGCTGGTCATACAAGGCGGATATTGCTGGTCATACAAGGCGGATATGGCGGATATGGCTGGTCATACAAGGCGGATATGGCTGGTCATACAAGGCGGATATGGCGGATATGGCTGGTCATACAAGGCCGATATGGCTGGTCATACAAGGTGGATATGGCTGGTCATGCAAGGCGGATATGGCTGGTCATACAAGGCGGATATGGCTGGTCATACAAGGCGGATATGGCTGGTCATACAAGGCGGATATGGCTGGCATACAAGGCGGATATGGCGGATATGGCTGGTCATACAAGGCGGATATGGCTGGCATACAAGGCGGATATGGCTGGTCATACAAGGCGGATATGGCTGGCATACAAGGCGGATATGGCGGATATGGCTGGTCATACAAGGCCGATATGGCTGGTCATACAAGGTGGATATGGCGGATATGGCTGGCATACAAGGCGGATATGGCGGATATGGCTTGTCAGACAAGGCGGATATGGCTGGTCATACAAGGCGGATATGGCTGGCATGCAAGGCGGATATGGCTGGTCATACAAGGCGGATATGGCTGGTCATACAAGGCGGATATGGCGGGTCATACAAGGCGGATATGGCGGATATGGCTGATCATACAAGGTGGATATGGCGGATATGGCTGGTCATACAAGGCGGATATAGCGGATATGGCTGGTCATACAAGGTGGATATGGCGGATATGGCTGGCATACAAGGCGGATATGGCGGATATGGCTGGTCACACAAGGCGGATATGGCTGGTCATACAAGGCGGATATGGCTGGCATACAAGGCGGATATGGCGGATATTGCTGGTCACACAAGGCGGATATGGCTGGTCATACAAGGCGGATATGGCTGGTCATACAAGGCGGATATGGCTGGTCATACATGGCGGATATGGCTGGCATACAAGGCGGATATGGCTGGTCATACAAGGCGGATATGGCTGGCATACAAGGCGGATATGGCGGATATTGCTGCTCATACAAGGCGGATATGGCGGATATGGCTGGTCATACAAGGCGGATATGGCGGATATGGCTGGTCGTACAAGGCGGATATGGCTGGCATACAAGGCGGATATGGCGGATATGGCTGGTCATACAAGGCGGATATGGCTGGTCATACAAGGCGGATATGGCTGGCATACAAGGCGGATATGGCTGGTCATACAAGGCGGATATGGCTGGCATACAAGGCGGATATGGCTGCTCATACAAGGCGGATATGGCGGATATTGCTGGTCATACAAGGTGGATATGGCGGATATGGCTGGTCATACAAGGCGGATATGGCTGGCATACAAGGCGGATATGGCTGCTCATACAAGGCGGATATGGCGGATATTGCTGGTCATACAAGGTGGATATGGCGGATATGGCTGGTCATACAAGGCGGATATGGCTGGTCATACAAGGCGGATATGGCGGATATGGCTGGTCATACAAGGCGGATATGGCTGGTCATACAAGGCGGATATGGCGGATATGGCTGGTCATACAAGGTGGATATGGCGGATATGGCTGGCATACAAGGCGGATATGGCGGATATGGCTTGTCATACAAGGCAGATATGGCTGGTCATACAAGGCGGATATGGCTGGACATACAAGGCGGATATGGCTGGCATACAAGGCGGATATAGCTGGTCATACAAGGCGGATATGGCTGGTCATACAAGGCGGATATGGCTGGTCATACAAGGCGGATATGGCTGGTCATACAAGGCGGATATGGCTGGTCATACAAGGCGGATATGGCGGATATGGCTGGTCATACAAGGCGGATATGGCTGGCATACAAGGCGGATATGGCGGATATGGCTGGCATACAAGGCGGATATGGCGGATACGGCTGGTCATACAAGGCGGATATGGCTGGTCTTACAAGGCGGGCAAGGTGGATATGGCTGACATACAAGGCGGATATGGCGGATACGGCTGGTCATACAAGGCGGATATGGCTGGCATACAAGGCGGATATGTTGGATATGGCTGGTCATACAAGGCGGATATGGCTGGTCATACAAGGCGGATATGGCTGGCATCCAGGCGGATATGGCTGGCATACAAGGCGGATATGGCGGATATGGCTGGTCATACAAGGCGGATTTGGCGGATATGGCTGGACATACAAGGCGGATATGGCGGATATGGCTGGCATACAAGGCGGATATGGCGGATATGGCTGGTCATACAAGGCGGATATGGCTGGTCATACAAGGCGGATATGGCGGATATTGCTGGTCATACAAGGCGGATATGGCGGATATGGCTGGTCATACAAGGCGGATTTGGCGGATATGGCTGGACATACAAGGCGGATATGGCGGATATGGCTGGCATACAAGGCGGATATGGCGGATATGGCTGGTCATACAAGGCGGATATGGCTGGTCATACAAGGCGGATATGGCGGATATTGCTGGTCATACAAGGCGGATATGGCTGGTCATACAAGGCGGATATGGCTGGCATACAAGGCGGATATGGTTGGTCATACAAGGCGGATATGGCTGGCATACAAGGCGGATATTGCTGGTCATAAAAGGCGGATATGGCGGATATGGCTGGTCATACAAGGCGGATATGGCTGGCATACAAGGTGGATATGGCAGATATGGCTGGTCATACAAGGCGGATATGGCTGGTCATACAAGGCGGATATGGCTGGTCATACAAGGTGGATATGGCGGATATGGCTGGCATAAAAGGTGGATATGGCGGATATGGCTGGTCATACAAGGCGGATATGGCTGGCATACAAGGCGGATATGGCGGATATGGCTGGTCATCCAAGGCGGATATGGCTGGTCATACAAGGCGGATATGGCTGGTCATACAAGGCGGATATGGCGGATATGGCTGGTCATACAAGGCGGATATGGCTGGTCATCCAAGGCGGATATGGCTGGCATACAAGGCGGATATGGCTGGTCATACAAGGCGGATATGGCTGGTCATACAAGGCGGATATGGCTGGCATACAAGGCGGATATGGCTGGTCATACAAGGCGGATATGGCTGGCATACAAGGCGGATATGGCGGATATGGCGGATATGGCTGGTCATACAAGGCCGATATGGCTGGTCATACAAGGTGGATATGGCGGATATGGCTGGCATACAAGGCGGATATGGCGGATATGGCTTGTCATACAAGGCGGATATGGCTGGTCATACAAGGCGGATATGGCTGGCATGCAAGGCGGATATGGCTGGTCATACAAGGCGGATATGGCTGGTCATACAAGGCGGATATGGCGGATATGGCTGGTCATACAAGGTGGATATGGCGGATATGGCTGGTCATACAAGGCGGATATAGCGGATATGGCTGGTCATACAAGGTGGATATGGCGGATATGGCTGGCATACAAGGCGGATATGGCGGATATGGCTTGTCATACAAGGCGGATATGGCTGGCATACAAGGCGGATATGGCGGATATTGCTGGTCATACAAGGCGGATATGGCTGGTCATACAAGGCGGATATGGCTGGTCATACAAGGCGGATATGGCTGGTCATACATGGCGGATATGGCTGGCATACAAGGCGGATATGGCTGGTCATACAAGGCGGATATGGCTGGCATACAAGGCGGATATGGCGGATATTGCTGCTCATACAAGGCGGATATGGCGGATATGGCTGGTCATGCAAGGCGGATATGGCGGATATGGCTGGTCGTACAAGGCGGATATGGCTGGCATACAAGGCGGATATGGCGGATATGGCTGGCATACAAGGCGGATATGGCTGGTCATACAAGGCGGATATGGCTGGCATACAAGGCGGATATGGCGGATATTGCTGGTCATACAAGGTGGATATGGCGGATATGGCTGGTCATACAAGGCGGATATGGCTGGTCATACAAGGCGGATATGGCGGATATGGCTGGTCATACAAGGCGGATATGGCTGGTCATACAAGGCGGATATGGCGGATATGGCTGGTCATACAAGGTGGATATGGCGGATATGGCTGGCATACAAGGCGGATATGGCGGATATGGCTGGTCATACAAGGCAGATATGGCTGGTCATACAAGGCGGATATGGCTGGTCATACAAGGCGGATATGGCTGGCATACAAGGCGGATATGGCTGGTCATACAAGGCGGATATGGCTGGTCATACAAGGCGGATATGGCGGATATGGCTGGTCATACAAGGCGGATATGGCTGGCATACAAGGCGGATATGGCGGATATGGCTGGCATACAAGGCGGATATGGCGGATACGGCTGGTCATACAAGGCGGATATGGCTGGTCTTACAAGGCGGGCAAGGTGGATATGGCTGGCATACAAGGCGGATATGGCGGATACGGCTGGTCATACAAGGCGGATATGGCTGGTCTTACACGGCGGGCAAGGTGGATATGGCTGGCATACAAGGCGGATATGGCGGATACGGCTGGTCATACAAGGCGGATACGGCTGGTCTTACAAGGCGGGCAAGGTGGATATGGCTGGCATACAAGGCGGATATGTTGGATATGGCTGGTCATACAAGGCGGATATGGCTGGTCATACAAGGCGGATATGGCTGGCATCCAGGCGGATATGGCGGATATGGCTGGTCATACAAGGCGGATTTGGCGGATATGGCTGGTCATACAAGGCGGATATGGCGGATATGGCTGGACATACAAGGCGGATATGGCTGGCATACAAGGCGGATATGGCGGATATGGCTGGTCATACAAGGCGGATTTGGCGGATATGGCTGGTCATACAAGGCGGATAAGGCGGATATGGCTGGACATACAAGGCGGATATGGCGGATATGGCTGGCATACAAGGCGGATATGGCGGATATGGCTGGTCATACAAGGCGGATATGGCTGGTCATACAAGGCGGATATGGCGGATATTGCTGGTCATACAAGGCGGATATGGCTGGTCATACAAGGCGGAGATGGCTGGTCATACAAGGCGGATATGGCTGGTCATACAAGGCGGATATGGCTGGCATACAAGGCGGATATGGTTGGTCATACAAGGCGGATATGGCTGGCATACAAGGCGGATATTGCTGGTCATAAAAGGCGGATATGGCGGATATGGCTGGCATACAAGGTGGATATGGCAGATATGGCTGGTCATACAAGTCGGATATGGCTGGTCATACATGGCGGATATGGCTGGTCATACAAGGTGGATATGGCGGATATGGCTGGCATAAAAGGTGGATATGGCGGATATGGCTGGTCATACAAGGCGGATATGGCTGGCATACAAGGCGGATATGGCGGATATGGCTGGTCATACAAGGCGGATATGGCTGGTCATACAAGGCGGATATGGCTGGTCATACAAGGCGGATATGGCTGGCATACAAGGCGGATATGGCGGATATGGCTGGTCATACAAGGCGGATATGGCTGGCATACAAGGCGGATATGGCTGGTCATACAAGGCGGATATGGCTGGCATACAAGGCGGATATGGCGGATATGGCTGGTCATACAAGGCGGATATGGCTGGTCATACAAGGCGGATATAGCTGGTCATACAAGGCGGATATGGCTGGTCATACAAGGCGGATATGTCTGGTCATACAAGGCGGATATGGCTGGTCATACAAGGCGGATATGGCTGGTCATACAAGCCGGATATGGCTGGTCATACAAGGCGGATATGGCTGGTCATACAAGGCGGATATGGCTGGTCATACAAGGCGGATATGGCTGGCATACAAGGCGGATATGGCTGGTCATACAAGGCGGATATGGCTGGCATACAAGGCGGATATGGCGGATATTGCTGGTCATACAAGGCGGATATGGCGGATATGGCTGGTCATACAAGGCGGATATGGCTGGTCATACAAGGCGGATATGGCGGATATGGCTGGTCATACAAGGCCGATATGGCTGGTCATACAAGGTGGATATGGCTGGTCATGCAAGGCGGATATGGCTGGTCATACAAGGCGGATATGGCTGGTCATACAAGGCGGATATGGCTGGTCATACAAGGCGGATATGGCTGGCATACAAGGCGGATATGGCGGATATGGCTGGTCATACAAGGCGGATATGGCTGGCATACAAGGCGGATATGGCTGGTCATACAAGGCGGATATGGCTGGCATACAAGGCGGATATGGCGGATATGGCTGGTCATACAAGGCCGATATGGCTGGTCATACAAGGTGGATATGGCGGATATGGCTGGCATACAAGGCGGATATGGCGGATATGGCTTGTCATACAAGGCGGATATGGCTGGTCATACAAGGCGGATATGGCTGGCATGCAAGGCGGATATGGCTGGTCATACAAGGCGGATATGGCTGGTCATACAAGGCGGATATGGCTGGTCATACAAGGCGGATATGGCGGATATGGCTGATCATACAAGGTGGATATGGCGGATATGGCTGGTCATACAAGGCGGATATAGCGGATATGGCTGGTCATACAAGGTGGATATGGCGGATATGGCTGGCATACAAGGCGGATATGGCTGGTCACACAAGGCGGATATGGCTGGTCATACAAGGCGGATATGGCTGGCATACAAGGCGGATATGGCGGATATTGCTGGTCACACAAGGCGGATATGGCTAGTCATACAAGGCGGATATGGCTGGTCATACAAGGCGGATATGGCTGGTCATACATGGCGGATATGGCTGGCATACAAGGCGGATATGGCTGGTCATACAAGGCGGATATGGCTGGCATACAAGGCGGATATGGCGGATATTGCTGCTCATACAAGGCGGATATGGCGGATATGGCTGGTCATACAAGGCGGATATGGCGGATATGGCTGGTCGTACAAGGCGGATATGGCTGGCATACAAGGCGGATATGGCAGATATGGCTGGTCATACAAGGCGGATATGGCTGGTCATACAAGGCGGATATGGCTGGCATACAAGGCGGATATGGCTGGTCATACAAGGCGGATATGGCTGGCATACAAGGCGGATATGGCTGCTCATACAAGGCGGATATGGCGGATATTGCTGGTCATGCAAGGTGGATATGGCGGATATGGCTGGTCATACAAGGCGGATATGGCTGGCATACAAGGCGGATATGGCTGCTCATACAAGGCGGATATGGCGGATATTGCTGGTCATACAAGGTGGATATGGCGGATATGGCTGGTCATACAAGGCGGATATGGCTGGTCATACAAGGCGGATATGGCGGATATGGCTGGTCATACAAGGCGGATATGGCTGGTCATACAAGGCGGATATGGCGGATATGGCTGGTCATACAAGGTGGATATGGCGGATATGGCTGGCATACAAGGCGGATATGGCGGATATGGCTTGTCATACAAGGCAGATATGGCTGGTCATACAAGGCGGATATGGCTGGACATACAAGGCGGATATGGCTGGCATACAAGGCGGATATAGCTGGTCATACAAGGCGGATATGGCTGGTCATACAAGGCGGATATGGCTGGCATACAAGGCGGATATGGCGGATATGGCTGGTCATACAAGGCGGATATGGCTGGCATACAAGGCGGATATGGCTGGTCATACAAGGCGGATATGGCTGGCATACAAGGCGGATATGGCGGATATGGCTGGCCATACAAGGCGGATATGGCTGGTCATACAAGGCGGATATAGCTGGTCATACAAGGTGGATATGGCGGATATGGCTGGCATAAAAGGTGGATATGGCGGATATGGCTGGTCATACAAGGCGGATATGGCTGGTCTTACAAGGCGGGCAAGGTGGATATGGCTGACATACAAGGCGGATACGGCTGGTCATACAAGGCGGATATGGCTGGCATACAAGGCGGATATGTTGGATATGGCTGGTCATACAAGGCGGATATGGCTGGTCATACAAGGCGGATATGGCTGGCATCCAGGCGGATATGGCTGGCATACAAGGCGGATATGGCGGATATGGCTGGTCATACAAGGCGGATTTGGCGGATATGGCTGGACATACAAGGCGGATATGGCGGATATGGCTGGCATACAAGGCGGATATGGCGGATATGGCTGGTCATACAAGGCGGATATGGCTGGTCATACAAGGCGGATATGGCGGATATTGCTGGTCATACAAGGCGGATATGGCGGATATGGCTGGTCATACAAGGCGGATTTGGCGGATATGGCTGGACATACAAGGCGGATATGGCGGATATGGCTGGCATACAAGGCGGATATGGCAGATATGGCTGGTCATACAAGGCGGATATGGCTGGTCATACAAGGCGGATATGGCGGATATTGCTGGTCATACAAGGCGGATATGGCTGGTCATACAAGGCGGATATGGCTGGTCATACAAGGCGGATATGGCTGGCATACAAGGCGGATATTGCTGGTCATAAAAGGCGGATGTGGCGGATATGGCTGGTCATACAAGGCGGATATGGCGGATATGGCTGGCATACAAGGTGGATATGGCAGATATGGCTGGTCATACAAGGCGGATATGGCTGGTCATACAAGGTGGATATGGCGGATATGGCTGGCATAAAAGGTGGATTTGGCGGATATGGCTGGTCATACAAGGCGGATATGGCTGGCATACAAGGCGGATATGGCGGATATGGCTGGTCATCCAAGGCGGATATGGCTGGTCATACAAGGCGGATATGGCTGGTCATACAAGGCGGATATGGCGGATATGGCTGGTCATACAAGGCGGATATGGCTGGTCATCCAAGGCGGATATGGCTGGCATACAAGGCGGATATGGCTGGTCATACAAGGCGGATATGTTGGATATGGCTGGTCATCCAAGGCGGATATGGCTGGTCATACAAGGCGGATATGGCTGGTCATACAAGGCGGATATGGCTGGTCATCCAAGGCGGATATGGCTGGTCATACAAGGCGGATATGGCGGATATGGCTGGTCATCCAAGGCGGATATGGCTGGTCATACAAGGCGGATATGGCTGGCATACAAGGCGGATATGGCGGATATGGCTGGTCATACAAGGCGGATATGGCTGGCATACAAGGCGGATATGGCTGGTCATACAAGGCGGATATGGCTGGCATACAAGGCGGATATGGCTGGTCATACAAGGCGGATATGGCTGGTCATACAAGGCGGATATAGCTGGTCATACAAGGTGGATATGGCGGATATGGCTGGCATAAAAGGTGGATATGGCGGATATGGCTGGTCATACAAGGCGGATATGGCTGGCATACAAGGCGGATATGGCGGATATGGCTGGTCATCCAAGGCGGATATGGCTGGTCATACAAGGCGGATATGGCTGGTCATACAAGGCGGATATGGCTGGCATACAAGGCGGATATGGCGGATATGGCTGGTCATACAAGGCGGATATGGCTGGTCATACAAGGCGGATATGGCTGGCATACAAGGCGGATATGGCGGATATGGCTGGTCATACAAGGCGGATATGGCTGGTCATACAAGGCGGATATAGCTGGTCATACAAGGCGGATATGGCTGGTCATACAAGGCGGATATGTCTGGTCATACAAGGCGGATATGGCTGGTCATACAAGGCGGATATGGCTGGTCATACAAGGCGGATATGGCTGGTCATACAAGGCGGATATGGCTGGCATACAAGGCGGATATGGCTGGTCATACAAGGCGGATATGGCTGGCATACAAGGCGGATATTGCTGGTCATACAAGGCGGATATGGCGGATATGGCTGGTCATACAAGGTGGATATGGCGGATATGGCTGGCATACAAGGTGGATATGGCGGATATGGCTGGTCATAGAAGGCAGATATGGCTGGCATACAAGGCGGATATAGCGGATATGGCTGGTCATACAAGGCGGATATGTCTGGTCATACAAGGCGGATATGGCTGGTCATACAAGGTGGATATGGCGGATATGGCTGGCATACAAGGTGGATATGGCGGATATGGCTGGTCATACAAGGCGGATATGGCTGGCATACAAGGCGGATATGGCGGATATGGCTGGTCATACAAGGCGGATATGGCGGATATGGCTGGTCATACAAGGTGGATATGGCGGATATGGCTGGTCATACAAGGCGGATATGGCTGGCATACAAGGCGGATATGGCGGATATGGCTGGTCATACAAGGCGGATATGGCGGATATGGCTGGTCATACAAGGTGGATATGGCGGATATGGCTGGTCATACAAGGCGGATATGGCTGGTCATACAAGGCGGATATGGCGGATATGGCTGGTCATACAAGGCCGATATGGCTGGTCATACAAGGTGGATATGGCTGGTCATACAAGGCGGATATGGCGGATATGGCTGGTCATACAAGGTGGATATGGCGGATATGGCTGGCATACAAGGCGGATATGGCGGATATGGCTGGTCATACAAGGCGGATATGGCTGGTCATACAAGGCGGTGCAGTGCCGTGCGGTGGGGTGCAGTGGGGTGGGGTGCGGTTGGGTGGGGTGGGTGGCTGGTGAGGCACTGACTTCTTCAGAGTCAGATTTACAAATATATGAACCCAGTATAGGAGCTTCAATTCACCCTTCATTTGGCAGCTTGCACGTTGACTCCTGCTTGTGTTTCATATCTCATCAGCATTCTGTACACACACGCATAATGAAGGTCCATATCTCACGCATAATGAAGGTCCATATCTCACGCATAATGAAGGTCCATATCTCACGCATAATGAAGGTCCATATCTCACGCATAATGAAGGTCCATATCTCACGCATAATGAAGGTCCATATGTGGACAAGGAGCGCCTTTGCTCTGCACCGTGCCTGTTTCCCTAATTTGCCATCGTAATTCCACAATTACTATTACCGTGCGTTATATTGTGTAGTTTTTATCTGCTGTTGCTTTTGTATTTGTTTATCTTTGTACAGTGTCCTCGAGTGTCCAGAAAGGCGCTTATAAATAAATGTTATTATTACTACTCTTGGTACTGAATGAATTACATACTCACTCAATACAAATGAGAGGCTGCAGTGCAGGCTATGCATGGGCTTACCTTGCCTGGGAACGAAGTCCGCTCTCCTGTCCTCCTGCTCACACAGCTCCGGGACTTGGTGGTGCAAGTCCTCCTCATCTCCTCTTAGCTGCTCCACAAGTCTTTCCGTCTCACTGCACATTACTGACAGGGAGGGAAGCCGTCCCTGATCGCTCCGATTCCGACTGTGCGTTTTGAGTCTTTTCAAAGCAGACAATGACCTTTGAACTTGACTCTGCGTTAAAGAAGAGCAACAGCAGACGAAAGCGTCCTGTAAACCAGTGGGCTCACGCATACGCCCCCTTCAGGGAGGCAGAGGTACTGGCTGCCTCGTCTCGCGCTTTTTCAGTGCGGTTTCATGTAAGATCAGCGAGACTAAACATGTCACACACACACATGAAATACATGAGCTATCTTAAGGAAGGTGAGGACACGTGATAAACGTGTCTACAAACATGACATGGGTGACAACCAGGGAGAATGCTAAAGGCACGCGCTCAACCCAGTTTGTGAGGGATTGCGCAATCCGAGGTGAGGCTCCACCACTCGCTGCCTCAACTCGCGCCTCTCCCCTCTACTTGAACGGGAAATATGCAAATTCAGCGATTTTGATAATAAAAATGATTTAAATTACTGGAATTGTACATAAATTACATTTAGAGCACAGATCAGTAGACAAATATTAATATTTATTTTATCATCATTTGTTTTTTCTTTTCATGATGAAAGCTGAGGCTCTGCCTCCCCTGCCTCCCCTGACCACACGTCCCTGAGAAGATCCTAGATAGTAGAATCTCTTATTACCCCTGATCTGTACTGATGTAATCCTAGATAGTACGACCTCTTATTACCCATGATCTGTACTGATGTAATCCTAGATAGTACAACCTCTTATTACCCCAGATCTGTACTGATGTAATCCTAGATAGTACAACCTCTTATTACCCCTGATCTGTACTGATGTAATCCTAGATAGTACAACCTCTTATTACCCCTGATCTGTACTGATGTAATCCTAGATAGTACAACCTCTTATTACCCCTGATCTGTACTGATGTAATCCTAGATAGTACGACCTCTTATTACCCCTGATCTGTACTGATGTAGTCCTAGATAGTACGACCTCTTATTACCCCTGATCTGTACTGATATAGTCCTAGATAGTACAACCTCTTATTACCCCTGATCTGTACTGCTGTAAGCCTAGATAGTACGACCTCTTATTACCCCTGATCTGTACTGATGTAGTCCTAGATAGTACGACCTCTTATTACCCCTGATCTGTACAGATATAGTCCTAGATAGTACAACCTCTTATTACCCCTGATCTGTACTGCTGTAATCCTAGATAGTACAACCTCTTATTACCCCTGATCTGTACTGATGTAGTCCTAGATAGTACAACCTCTTATTACCCCTGACCTGTACTGATGTAATCCTAGATAGTACAACCTCTTATTACCCCTGATCTGTACTGATGTAGTCCTAGATAGTACAACCTCTTATTACCCCTGATCTGTACTGCTGTAATCCTAGATAGTACAACCTCTTATTACCCCTGATCTGTACTGATGTAGTCCTAGATAGTACAACCTCTTATTACCCCTGATCTGTACTGATGTAGTCCTAGATAGTACAACCTCTTATTACCCCTGACCTGTACTGATGTAATCCTAGGTAGTACAACCTCTTATTACCCCTGATCTGTACTGATGTAGTCCTAGAGAGTACAACCTCTTATTACCCCTGATCTGTACTGATGTAATCCTAGATAGTACAACCTCTTATTACCCCTGATTTGTACTGATGTAATCCTAGATAGTACAACCTCTTATTACCCCTGATCTGTACTGATGTAATCCTAGATAGTACAACCTCTTATTACCCCTGATCTGTACTGATGTAATCCTAGATAGTACGACCTCTTATTACCCCTGAACTGTACTGATGTAATCCTAGATAGTACGACCTCTTATTACCACAGATCTGTACTGATGTAATCCTAGATAGTACGACCTCTTATTACCCCTGATCTGTACTGCTGTAATCCTAGATAGTACGACCTCTTATTACCCCTGATCTGTACTGATGTAATCCTAGATAGTACGACCTCTTATTACCCCTGATTTGTACTGATGTAGTCCTAGATAGTACGACCTCTTATTACCCCTGATCTGTACTGATGTAGTCCTAGAGAGTACAACCTCTTATTACCCCAGATCTGTACTGATGTAATCCTAGATAGTACAACCTCTTATTACCCCTGATCTGTACTGATGTAATCCTAGATAGTACAACCTCTTATTACCCCTGATCTGTACTGATGTAATCCTAGAGAGTACAACCTCTTATAACCCCTGATCTGTACTGCTGTAATCCTAGATAGTACAACCTCTTATTACCCCTGATCTGTACTGATGTAATCCTAGATAGTACAACCTCTTATTACCCCTGATTTGTACTGATGTAATCCTAGATAGTACAACCTCTTATTACCCCTGATCTGTACTGATGTAATCCTAGATAGTACAACCTCTTATTACCCCTGATCTGTACTGATGTAATCCTAGATAGTACAACCTCTTATTACCCCTGAACTGTACTGATGTAATCCTAGATAGTACGACCTCTTATTACCACAGATCTGTACTGATGTAATCCTAGATAGTACGACCTCTTATTACCCCTGATCTGTACTGCTGTAATCCTAGATAGTACGACCTCTTATTACCCCTGATCTGTACTGATGTAATCCTAGATAGTACGACCTCTTATTACCCCTGATTTGTACTGATGTAGTCCTAGATAGTACGACCTCTTATTACCCCTGATCTGTACTGATGTAGTCCTAGAGAGTACAACCTCTTATTACCCCAGATCTGTACTGATGTAATCCTAGATAGTACAACCTCTTATTACCCCTGATCTGTACTGATGTAATCCTAGATAGTACAACCTCTTATTACCCCTGATCTGTACTGATGTAATCCTAGAGAGTACAACCTCTTATAACCCCTGATCTGTACTGATGTAGTCCTAGAGAGTACGACCTCTTATTACCCCTGATCTGTACTGATGTAATCCTAGATAGTACGACCTCTTATTACCCCAGATCTGTACTGATGTAATCCTAGATAGTACGACCTCTTATTACCCCTGATCTGTACTGATGTAATCCTAGATAGTACGACCTCTTATTACCCCTGATCTGTACTGATGTAATCCTAGATAGTACGACCTCTTATTACCCCTGATCTGTACTGATGTAATCCTAGATAGTACGACCTCTTATTACCCCTGATCTGTACTGATGTAGTCCTAGAGAGTACAACCTCTTATTACCCCAGATCTGTACTGATGTAATCCTAGATAGTACAACCTCTTATTACCCCTGATCTGTACTGATGTAATCCTAGATAGTACAACCTCTTATTACCCCTGATCTGTACTGATGTAGTCCTAGAGAGTACAACCTCTTATTACCCCAGATCTGTACTGATGTAATCCTAGATAGTACAACCTCTTATTACCCCTGATCTGTACTGATGTAGTCCTAGATAGTACAACCTCTTATTACCCCTGATCTGTACTGATGTAGGCCTAGATAGTACAACCTCTTATTACCCCTGATCTGTACTGATGTAATCCTAGATAGTACAACCTCTTATTACCCCTTATCTGTACTGATGTAATCCTAGATAGTACAACCTCTTATTACCCCTGATCTGTACTGATGTAGTCCTAGATAGTACAACCTCTGATTACCCCTGATCTGTACTGATGTAGTCCTAGATAGTACAACCTCTTATTACCCCTGATCTGTACTGATGTAATCCTAGATAGTACAACCTCTTATTACCCCTGATCTGTACTGATGTAATCCTAGATAGTACAACCTCTTATTACCCCTGATCTGTACTGATGTAATCCTAGATAGTACAACCTCTTACTACCCCTGACCTGTACTGATGTAATCCTAGATAGTACAACCTCTTATTACCCCTGATCTGTACTGATGTAGTCCTAGAGAGTACAACCTCTTATTACCCCTGATCTGTACTGCTGTAATCCTAGATAGTACGACCTCTTATTACCCCTGATCTGTACTGATGTAGTCCTAGAGAGTACAACCTCTTATTACCCCAGATCTGTACTGATGTAATCCTAGATAGTACAACCTCTTATTACCCCTGATCTGTACTGATGTAATCCTAGAGAGTACAACCTCTTATTACCCCAGATCTGTACTGATGTAATCCTAGATAGTACAACCTCTTATTACCCCTGATCTGTACTGATGTAATCCTAGATAGTACAACCTCTTATTACCCCTGATCTGTACTGATGTAATCCTAGAGAGTACAACCTCTTATTACCCCAGATCTGTACTGATGTAATCCTAGATAGTACAACCTCTTATTACCCCTGATCTGTACTGATGTAGTCCTAGATCAATTTTAAATCAAATCCATTTTATTTGTTTAGCACAATATCACAAATTACAAATGTGCCTCAGTGGGCTTAACAGCAACACAACATCCTGTCCTTAGACCCTCTCATGGTATAAGGAACAACTCCCTAAAACCCCTTTAACAGGGAGAAACAATAGGAAGAAACCTCAGGGAGAGCAACAGAGGAGGGATCTCTCTCCCAAGACGGACAGCGTGCAATGGATGTTGTGTTCACGCAATTTACATAATACAACATTGAAAGAGGATAACAGAATTATAATGGACATAACATTTATGAAGAACATGATGCACAGGATGCCAAGCAGTGTCCACATGCCAATGGAGCAGTCCAGGACCCAAGCCACGCGACCAGCATCCTCATGTAATAAAAGAGAAACTTATGTGAGGAGAGGAAGGGCAGGCAGCATCCAAATGGTGACCACCATCACCACGGAGACCTGGGAGGAGAACCAACTGCACATGCATGCAAGAGAGACTCACATGACACCATTCAAACACAGAAAAAGAGAAAGGAGAAGACATCATTCAGAGAGAGAGAAAAGACATGTTAGAGAAGACAACAGTTTGCAATAGTCATTAGCCATAATCAATTAAGTCATCAACTAGTCATAATCTAAACTCTTTAATCTCTACTCGATAATCTCATCGGCAGAAGATTGGTTGGTAAATTCATTGAGACAGAAAACCAACCCGCCATCCAGTACAGGTTGTGAAGCACTCAATGTAAAGACAACTAATTGTAAGCTAAGGCAAAAAGATGAGTTTTAAGTTTGGATTTAAAGACTCAACAGACTGTGATGGTCTGATGGCAGCAGGCAGGTTATTCCACAACAATGGAGCCCGATAGGAAAAGGCCCTGCTGCCACCAGCTGACTTCTTTTTAACTTGGGGTACACACAGGAGCCCTGTATTTTGAGAACGAAGTGCTCGAGATGGCATGTAAGGTTTAAGGAGATCAGACAGGTAGGATGGAGCAAGCCCATTTAGGATTTTATAAGTCAGCAGAAGCACCTTGTATTCTGATCTAACATGGATAGGAAGCCAATGAAGGGAGGCAAGAATTGGTGTAATATGGTCACATTTCCTAGTTTTAGTTAGGGTTCTAGCAGCAGCATTCTGAACCATCTGAAGACTTTTAGTACTAGAATGTGGCAGACCTGAGAACAGAACATTACAGTAATCAAGTCTGGATGAAACAAATGCATGTATTAGAGTCTCTGCATCAGCCATGGAGAGAAAAGACCGAATTTTAGCTATGTTACTTAAGTCGAAAAAGGCCGTCTTGGTGATTTCTTTTATGTGCTTATCAAAGGAAAAGCTGGGATCAAACGTAACACCAAGATTTTTGGCTGCCACACTGGTGAAACCACAGAGTTGTCGATTGTTATCGTTACTTGATCAAATTGGTGTCTGTGTCTAGCAGGGCCAATGACCAGCATCTCGGTTTTATCTGGATTTAAAAGCAGAAAGTTAAGTGACATCCAGTTTTTCACAGTAGCCAAGCAGGCCTCTAAGTTAGTGATTTGAGTATGATCATCAGCCCTTATAGGCACATACAGCAGAGTATCATCAGCATAGCAATGGAAATTTATTCCATAACTGCGTATAATTTGGCCAAGAGGTGTAATGTAAAGAGAGAAAAGTAGATGGCCAAGAACTGAGCCCTGAGGTACACCATATTTAACGTCAGAAAATTTTGATATAATATTATTATAGCAGACACAATGTGTTCTTCCAGATAAGTAGGACTTAAGCCAAGAGAGAGCTAAGCCAGAGACACCAAAATTACAATTTAATCTATGTAATAGTACACAATGATCAATGGTGTCAAAGGCTGCACTGAGGTCCCGTAGTAGAAACACAGAAGTGGAATCAGAGTCAATCGCCAGTAGAAGATCATTTACCACTCTGGTCAGAGCAGTTTCAGTGGAGTGACAGGGCCTGAAAGCCGACTGAAAAGGTTCATATAGATCGTTTTCTTTTATATGGGTCAAAAGTTGTTGATACACAACTCTCTCTAGTGTTTTAGAGAAGAATGGAAGATTAGAGACTGGTCGATAGTTATTAAGAGACCCTGGATCGAGGTGCGGTTTTTTAAGTAGAGGTTTAACCACAGCTGTCTTAAAACTGCTGGGAAGAATGCCAGTAGTAAGAGATAAATTAACAATGTCTAGCATTGTAGGTCCAAGAAAAGGCCAGAGGTCTTTAAAAAGTTTTGCTGGTAAGGGATCAAGTAGGCAAGCAGTTGGTTTAGAAGCTGACACGAACTTAGTCAAAGTATCAAGAGAGATAGTCTCAAAAGCTGTAATAACTGGAACTGTCAGTGACTCATTGTGTAGATATGAACTTAGTAAGACAGGATCTGCAGGAGTAGATGGAGTTGAATAACTAATTTTGTTTAAGATCTCATCAACCTTACTGCAGGAGAAATCTAGAAATTCATAGGCCGTGAATGGTGAGCAGCTGATAGACTGCGGCTTTTTAGTAAGTTTAGATACAGTGTCAAAGAGAAATCTGGGGTTATGTTTATTAATATTTATTAAGTGAGAGAGATACGATGTTTTTGCTGCAGATAAAGCACACTTGTATTTCAATAAACACTCGTGCCACGATAGGTAAAAAACTTCCAGTTTTGATTTTTGCCATTTACGTTCCAGTCTCCTGCAGGTCCGCTTAAGAGCACGTGTCTCATCATTAAACCAGGGTGTAGGCCTCTTTAGTCACCCAGCTCTGGTAGTGAGAGGTGCAACTGAATCCAGGAGACCAGAGAGGGCCACATTTAAGTCACTAGTGAAATTTTCAACAGAGTCATTTACCACAGTGGAAGGAGCCAAGACTCCAGGCAGCTGCTGGCCAAATGCAGCTACAGTGGAGGGACCAATATGGTGAGTGGCAATTACATCTGTGCTGACATTAACTGGACAGGCCAATAATGCTTCAAATCTGAGGAGAAAATGATCTGACACAGCAGATGTGGTTGGTAAGACATTCAGATCAGAAACAGCTATTCCTTTAGATAAAACCAAATCAAGGGTGTTACCACTGCAATGGGTCGACTCTTGAACAAACTGAGTGAACCCAAAAGTATCAACTAGTGCCAGAAAGGCTTTACTTAGAGGATCAGCAGCCTTATTCAGATGAATATGGAAATCACCTAGAATTAGAATCTCATCAGAGTGAGTAACAAGTCCTGAGACACATTCTCCAAATTCTTCAAGAAATAGTAACAGCCAGGAGGCCGATAGAGTATCACAATTTGGACTGAGCCGAGTCTATTCATGGCTGAGGGAGATGGACCAAGAACAAGAGACTCAAAAGACTGGAATTTAGATTCGAGTCTAGAAGTCAGATTGAAAATAGATTTATATATTAAGGCAACACCCCCACCTTCTTTATTTGCCCGAGCTACATGGGCATAAGTATAGTCAGGTGGGGAAGCTTCATTTAAGGGAAGGAAAACATTTGGTTTCAGCCATGTTTCACATAACCCAATCATATCAAAACTATGTTCAAGAACCAGATCATTTATTAGTAAGGCTTTGGTAGACAGTGATCTGATATTTATGAAACCACATTTAAGCATCTTGTGGAAGTGATCAGTAGTAGGCAGAGCTTTAGAGCTACCAATAGGTGAAAGATTAATTTGAGTTAGACACCTTGTTGAGAGTTTTGCCCACCAACACTTTGGACGATATGTGGTCACATTCTTGATAACATTAGCTGTTTGGTTTTGTAGATTATTAGGTACTTTGTCACACATCTCACCACCACCAGTGGTAGGAATAATTACTAGATTATTGTGATTCACACATTTAGGAGAGGAGAGCTTAGGAGCAATACAGTAGGGTAGGGAGACGGTCTCAATGTTATACAGTACAACTTCTTATTACCCCTGATCTGTACTGATGTACTCCTAGTACAACCATTTATTACCCCTGATCTGTACTGATGTACTCCTAGTACAACCATTTATTACCCATTATCTGTACTGATGTACTCCTAGTACAACCTCTTATTACCCCTGATTTGTACTTGTACTTATGTAATCCTAGTACAACCATTTATTACCCTTGATCTGTACTGATGTACTCCTAGTACAACCATTTATTACCCATTATCTGTACTGATGTACTCCTAGTACAACCTCTTATTACCCCTGATTTGTACTTGTACTGATGTAATCCTAGATAGTACAACCTCTTATTACCCCTGATCTGTACTGATGTAGTCCTATATAGTAGAACCTCTTATTACCCCTGATCTGTACTGATGTAGTCCTAGTACAACCTCTTATTACCCCTGATTTGTACTTGTACTGATGTAATCCTAGATAGTACAACCTCTTATTGCCCCTGATCTGTACTGATGTAATCCTAGATAGTACAACCTCTTATTACCCCTGATCTGATCTGTAGTGATGAAGAGGACACATTACCAAACTGCTGCAGGGATGGTTCTGGTGTTCAGAGAAAAGCTGCAGCCAACCGATCAGCAGTGCATATTGGTAGAAAAGCATATACCCGGGCACAGACACAGACTCCAACACAGACACCCAGAAACGGACACAGACACCCAGACACCCAGGCAAAGACACCCACACAGACAGACAGACAGACAGACAGACAGACAGACAGACAGACAGACATACCGAAGTTTGTGGTGTATACTGTCACATCACCGTGCTCCTTGCAGGTAGTTCCGGGATGTGTTTGGCCTCAGAGTCGTTCCGTTGAAGCTCGTCTGGTTCCTGTAGGACAGAGGCTGACAGAGACAGACAGGTAAAGACGTTTACTGAGACCTGAAGATGGACCATACCACGGCTGGAAGAACAGAGACCACATTTTTATTAAGTGGATTTTTCAAAACTAGTTCACATCCAGGAGCAGTCGGCAGAACCTGAATCCAGACGTGAGCACGGATGGATGGGCTGGAGAGCGACACATCCTTCAGCTTTACTAACATAAAGTACACTGAAGTGCAGTCCGATGGACCATCTTACCAGAATATGCATGAAATGTGAGCTGTCACATGTAGAAGGCTTTTCAGTTACACCGCTGCCGTGTCTATTGATCAGCTTCTCTAAGTAGGATTTTTTTTGTTGGCTTGTTCCCCCTTTTGCTCCCCAATTGTCCCCGGCCAATTACCCCACTCTTCTGAGCCGTCCCGGTCGCTGCCCCACCACTTCTACGGATCCAACCAAGCCGGAGGTAACACGGGGATTCAAACCGGCGATCCCCATGTTGGGAGGTAATGGAATAGACCACCACGCCACCTGGACACCCTAACTTTGCATTTTAATACAGGTCAGTCTCAGAAGTTTTGTCTCCGGAGACCTCGGTGAGGCCGTTCTGCTGCTGAGGTTCGCCTCCACCTCGTCATCTGGCAGGTCCAGGTCGCTCATCTGGCAGGGCCAGGTCCCCCACTTGGAGACGGGCCCACGTTAAGCTTTGCTCCTTCTGCCATTGAAGTTCTAAACTCTGGAACCTGTGGACTCTTGTGTCCACGTGTTGGTGTCTCCCTGTTCTGTACGCCTGTCTGGTGCTCTGTGCAGCATGTGGACATCTGCTCACCGTATGTGAGGGTCTGGACTGGGCTCTGGACTAAGGGTGAAAACAAATCCTCGTGTGGGATAATCCATCCTATATCTGTATCCATCCTGACAGCCGAGAAAAAACAGGGATTTCACATTTGATATGTTTTGATAGAAGACTTAGTAAAACCAGCACTTTAACATGGTTGCATATGGACTGGTCATATAATGGACCTCATATGAGGCTCCGACCACTTGGCTGTGGATGGTTTTTATAACGGGATTATTTTCTAATTCATTTAGGACCAGCACATCTAAGAGCTATGTGTAACAACAATGATTTCATTTACTGTGTTCAGACACCTCCAGCTAGAAAAACAAAATAAAGTAGGAACACTTCAGTCATTATTTCTAAAATACATTTATTCCTTAATATTCAGGCAAACCAGTATACATGAGAAAGGGCTCAGATTTGAATGGCAGTCTCAGTCACCATGCTGCACCACGCTGCACCATGCTGCACCACTCTGCACCATGCTGCACCAGGCTGCACCACTCTGCACCACTCTGCACCAGGCTGCACCATGCTGCACCATGCTGCACAGTATTTTGGCCAAGAGGCCGTGAGAGAGACGGTAAATCTGAACCGTTAGTGGGTTTGACAGCACTGATCTAGACATACTGTTTAAGAGTCCTTGCAGCATAAAATTAAGCAAAACCATTGAAATGCGTTGCAGTTAGTTTTTACTTGACTTTTCCACCGGGAAACTGGACATTGTCCTGCGGTGCTACCACATCCGCTTTACACAGGATGTGACATAATGATCCTGGAGCCACATTCCAGGATGAGCATCACACTGAAGACCTTTGATCAGACGTTGGCTTCTGAGGTGACACTGCCACAAAAATCTGCTGCCCGTTCAGTCAATACACCTTCGACAATGTACCAGACAAAGATATTATAATAAAAAGGCATACATTGTCTTTCCACAGAGTGGTTTCATTAGTAGAATATCATAGAGCTGTACATGTTACAAGACACTTCATTTCTTAGTATAGATAACAAGGTAACAAGACGAGGGTTTATTTAACTGACAAAAACCATAAAATGTTCGGTTACACATGATTAAGCTTACGTGTGTGCATCTAAGATGCTAAATGTCTGATCGTATGAATGTAAATATAAATGCAACTTCGAGTCCTTTGTTCTTATGCGTTATTCTCAGTGACTGGTGGTGCCAGAAAAGCTGTATATGATAACAGACCTTCCAACAAATTCCTCTGACCGAACTCCAGTCAAGTCTGCTGGAAGGAAAAGCTGCTGGACCCACTCCTGGACCGACCGACCGACCACAACACAACGTGTCGTTCAGGCCGCTGCTAGACACACAGCAGTGATGGGTGAACATGAACGACCCAATCCTTTTGAATGACTCTTTTTAGTGTCCGGTATGTACCGGGCGGGTTAGCCTGTTGAACAATCCTCGACCCCCCCCCCCCCAAACTGACCACTCATGCTGACCACGCCCAGTCATGCTGACCATGCCCATGCCGTCATGCTGACCACGCCCAGTCATGCTGACCATGCCCACGCCCAGTCGTGCTGA
This sequence comes from Lampris incognitus, assembly GCF_029633865.1. Lineage (NCBI taxonomy): Eukaryota > Metazoa > Chordata > Actinopteri > Lampriformes > Lampridae > Lampris > Lampris incognitus. The sequence continues at coordinate 1,886,604 of NC_079214.1, read as the reverse complement.
CCACGCCCAGGCATGCTGACCATGCCCACGCCCAGTCGTGCTGACCACGCCCGGTCATGCTGACCACGCCCACCCGCTGTTATCACGGGGTGCTGCTCACACTGCCTGCTACGTGGTGCAGTCGCTCAAAACAGGAAGCAGGACAATCAATGTCTCGAGCGAGGACGTCATGAGTGGGTGGAGTCGAGATAGACGGCAGGTTAAGCTGGACGAGATCAAAGGAGCTGCTGTGTTGAAGCGGGACGTCCACCGCTTGTCCCTCAGAAAGCGCGACAGCTCGGTGGTCAGCGCCATCGTGCTGAGTCCACATAGCCTACCTCCAGACCAGTGGGACGCCGAGCCGACGCATTAAAATGAAAACCTTATCTTATTAACGTAAACTTCTACATGATGACTGCCTGCTAAGCTTAAGGCCCGTGTTGTGGGCGGGCAGCACTAGCTGTCAACCTGCATGTCTAGGACGGCGTGTCACGGAGAAACTGACAGCACATTTTGCAGAGCATCAAAACTCCGGTTCGGTACGTTTACACGTATCAAAGGAACCAGTTGTATGGGACGACTCGGTCCGCCCATCACAGCAGTGCAGCAAGGCAGCCTGTGGAAATGGCTGCGACACACTGGACTGATGTCAGTGGGTCACGTGTGCCATCTAGTGGTGAGAAGGGCTGGACATTAATACAGATGAATTGTACGTGACATGATGAGAGAGACCTCTGGGCTGCAAGAAGGGGCAGGCCATCCATTTCTACCCCTCGACGAGCCACCGCTGCAGCTCCAACAGCTGAACATTACTAGACAAATGGGACGACGATCAGTGCATAAGACATTTTGGAAACTCTGGATTGGAGGCGTGTTGGTGAGGGGCAGCTAAGGAAGGTTCGAGGGCTCTGATGGCAGTACTAAACAGCCAGATTGGACTGAACTAGACTGGACAAGACATGACCAGATGGGTAAAACCAATCCAGATTCAAAAGACAAAAACTCAGTATCCAGCCACTTTTACATTAAATACAGGACAAAGGCAAAGATTTGTAGTCTGAGGGCAAACTTTGTGTTGAATTAGTCTCGGCTGGGAGGAACTGGTTAGAATTTGAAATGGGTTGACCACAGACAACAGGATTAGGCAGCTATTAAACAGGACAAGGACTCTCAGGAAGAAGAAGAGCCAAAGACAAATCAACAAAAGAACCCAGAAGCCAAAACGGCAATTTCACATCACTGTGACTATGGGTCCAACTACAAAAACGTATCTCAACGCTTCCTTTTCCAGTCAATTTCTGCAGACAACTGAATGTGAACAGACAGAATGATATATAAGGCAGGGAGGTGTTTGTGTGTGTGTGTGTGTATGTGTTCTATGTGTGTGTTCACCTCTCTATGGCATGGTCAAGACCAGTGCTAAGGAATGGGTGTTAGCATAGCAGCTGGATTGGTCTTGAGCCATAGCATCTTCTAGAAGCTCACAGACCCTTTACTTTGTTCAGTCTGGAGGAAGGCAAACAAGCAGCAAGTGCAGGAGAAATACAAGAGGGATCCAATACAATATCCATGCTCAGGCAGTCATAAAGCACTGCTTACATATATTTATATACAGTTTATACATAAAACAGTGAAAAACATCCATAAAATCATTAAGAGTAGACTTCAGCAAGTAAGCAATAAACACTAGAATTAACACTGAGGAACTGGACCACCAGGTAGACTGTACTGGTGATGCTGTGGTGTGGTATAGTGTGTGTAGACCGTACTGGTGATGCTGTGGTGTGGTATAGTGTGTGTAGACCGTACTGGTGATGCTGTGGTGTGGTATAGTGTGTGTAGACTGTACTGGTGATGCTGTGGTGTGGTATAGTGTGTGTAGACTGTACTGGTGATGCTGTGGTGTGGTATAGTGTGTGTAGACTGTACTGGTGATGCTGTGGTGTGGTATAGTGTGTGTAGACCGTACTGGTGATGCTGTGGTGTGGTATAGTGTGTGTAGACCGTACTGGTGATGCTGTGGTGTGGTATAGTGTGTGTAGACTGTACTGGTGATGCTGTGGTGTGGTATAGTGTGTGTAGACTGTACTGGTGATGCTGTGGTGTGGTATAGTGTGTGTAGACCGTACTGGTGATGCTGTGGTGTGGTATAGTGTGTGTAGACCGTACTGGTGATGCTGTGGTGTGGTATAGTGTGTGTAGACCGTACTGGTGATGCTGTGGTGTGGTATAGTGTGTGTAGACCGTACTGGTGATGCTGTGGTGTGGTATAGTGTGTGTAGACTGTACTGGTGATGCTGTGGTGTGGTATAGTGTGTGTAGACTGTACTGGTGATGCTGTGGTGTGGTATAGTGTGTGTAGACCGTACTGGTGATGCTGTGGTGTGGTATAGTGTGTGTAGACCGTACTGGTGATGCTGTGGTGTGGTATAGTGTGTGTAGACTGTACTGGTGATGCTGTGGTGTGGTATAGTGTGTGTAGACTGTACTGGTGATGCTGTGGTGTGGTATAGTGTGTGTAGACCGTACTGGTGATGCTGTGGTGTGGTATAGTGTGTGTAGACTGTACTGGTGATGCTGTGGTGTGGTATAGTGTGTGTAGACTGTACTGGTGATGCTGTGGTGTGGTATAGTGTGTGTAGACTGTACTGGTGATGCTGTGGTGTGGTATAGCGTGTGTAGACCGTACTGGTGATGCTGTGGTGTGGTATAGTGTGTGTAGACTGTACTGGTGATGCTGTGGTGTGGTATAGTGTGTGTAGACTGTACTGGTGATGCTGTGGTGTGGTATAGTGTGTGTAGACTGTACTGGTGATGCTGTGGTGTGGTATAGTGTGTGTAGACTGTACTGGTGATGCTGTGGTGTGGTACAGTGTGTGTAGACTGTACTGGTGATGCTGTGGTGTGGTACAGTGTTTGTAGACTGTACTGGTGATGCTGTGGTGTGGTACAGTGTTTGTAGACTGTACTGGTGATGCTGTGGTGTGGTACAGTGTGTGTATGTGTTGACATGTTCTGTGTAAAATGGAGCATTATCTGTGACAAACTGGAATCATTGACAGTGTGTTATAAATGCTCCATGGAAGACAACCATGTTGTTTTTTCCGACAACTGAATTTGTCCAGCAAGCAAAGATGTGTGAAATTGATTGATTATAATAAAAAAGGGAAGGAGGCAGGGATAGAGAGAGGACGGAGGGGTGAGAGAGTTTCTTCTTCCATCACTGGGGAGTATCTTTGGTGGTAACAGCTTTAGTAAACAGGGCTGTTACGGATGCCGCAGCACAACACCATGCTGAAAATCATTTCAAAGATCTGAAATAAGGGATGAAGAGAGAGAGGAGGGTGACAATGCAGAAACCAAGAAAAAATCATGGTCATCAATTGATTTCTTTCCACCACCCATACTTTTTTGTGATGACATGCACCAAACGTTCTGTTTCATTCAGATATGCGTCACATCGTGGAAGTTTGCAGTGATCTGGAAACCGCTTCATGGGCTCTTTAATGCGATTGAGGACCTTCTCCTGTAAGTGCTGCTGTTCAGGTAAAACATTTCATCCCAACTACAATACAGCAGCACCAGTTTTTTCATTTGTGAGATATTGGAAAGAGAAAATGATCTAACCACTGATAAGGAATTTCTGTATACTTAACCATCCCAGGAAGACTGCTTCACTAAGAGTTCATTTATTTTTTCCCGTATCCTACCCCCTTTACTGCTGCGTATGAACAAACACAGCTCAGTGTAAAGAAGTAAAAATCCTACTCGGCTCACCATAATGACGGCTACCACCAGAGCAGCGATACCGATCAGATAGATCTTGTCTGAGAAGAGCTCCTCGATCCTCTTGTGGCAGGACTGTTGTGGAGACACAGAGGGAAAAGCTGTTCACCTCGCTATAGAACAATGTGATGAGGAAAAGGGAAACAAACAAAAAACCTAACAGCACAAGTGTGTCTGATGCCTCCAAATCCAAAAACACTGACACATCCCTGCCCTGATTACTAACAAACAATTCAAGCCCGGAATATCAAGCCCTGCATGGAGGTAAACTAGTACAGACTAGTTGAGGTAAACTAGTACAGGCTAGTTGAGGTAAACTAGTACAGGCTAGTTGAGGTAAACTAGTACAGGCTAGTTGAGGTAAACTAGTACAGGCTGGTAAACTAGTACAGACTAGTTGAGGTAAACTAGTACAGGCTAGTTGAGGTAAACTAGTACAGGCTGGTAAACTAGTACAGACTAGTTGAGGTAAACTAGTACAGGCTAGTTGAGGTAAACTAGTACAGGCTGGTAAACTAGTACAGACTAGTTGAGGTAAACTAGTACAGGCTAGTTAAGGTAAACTAGTACAGACTAGTTGAGGTAAACTAGTACAGGCTAGTTGAGGTAAACTAGTACAGGCTGGTAAACTAGTACAGACTAGTTGAGGTAAACTAGTACAGGCTAGTTGAGGTAAACTAGTACAGGCTGGTAAACTAGTACAGACTAGTTGAGGTAAACTAGTACAGGCTAGTCGAGGTAAACTAGTACAGGCTGGTAAACTAGTACAGACTAGTTGAGGTAAACTAGTACAGACTAGTTGAGGTAAACTAGTACAGGCTGGTAAACTAGTACAGACTAGTTGAGGTAAACTAGTACAGGCTGGTAAACTAGTACAGGCTGGTTGAGGTAAACTAGTACAGGCTGGTAAACTAGTACAGACTAGTTGAGGTAAACTAGTACAGGCAGAGGAATGTGACAAGGCTTTACACAGAACACACTCAAATTCATAAGGTTTGTCAGAGTGAAAATGTGGGGGGGTTTTTTGGAGGGGGGGATTTTTCCTCCCCTTTTCAATTGTATGAGGCCAATTACCCCACTCTTCCGAGCCGTCCCGGTCGCTGCTCCACCCCCTCTGCTAATCTGGGGAGGGCTGCAGACTACCAAATGTCTCCTCCCACACATGTGGAGTCGGCAGCTGCTTCTTTTCACCTGACAGTGAGGAGTTTCACCAGGGGGCATAGCACGTGGGAGGATCACCCTATTCCCCCCAGTTCCCCTTCCCCCCATGAACAGGTGCCCCGACCACCGGAGGAGGCGCTAGCGCAGCGACCAGGACACATACCCACATCCGTCTTCCCACCCGCAGACACGGCCAACTGTGTCTGTAGGGGAGACGCCCGACCAAGCCGGAGGCAACACGGGGATTCAAACTGGAGATCCCTCTGTTGGTAGGCAAGGGAATAGACTGCTATGCTACCCAGACACGGAGTGAAAATGTGTTTGCTTTAAATGGCTGGCTGTGGTAAACAGCCTAAGACTAAATTCCAACTCATATGGTAGACGACTAGCGATGTAGCTGCAGGGCAGATGAGAGTCTATGGGTCATTTTGGAAGGAAACTCATAAATATTTACAATTGAAAAGTTAATGGAGAAGAGCTATACGGTGAGACTTCAGTCTGCTTACAGTACTGATGAAGCCAGTGTTGGGACACACGTCGGTGACTCCAGCTATGTCCGTCAGCTTGGTGAGGAAAGACGACCCCTGGCCCTTACCACAGCAGTTTAGCTGAAAACCAGAGAAAGAGAGAGAGACAGACAGACAGACACAGAGAGAGAATTGTGAATTTTAAACTATTTTACATAAAACAAAACTGTAACAATGACACATCTATTTTACAATATTGACATAAGTATCTCTTTTACATTAACACATCAAAAAAAGTTCATCTTCCATCGTACAACTCTACATCAATTCAAAACTCAAGACAAAAAAACTAATACTACTCAAATAAAATGAAAAGATGCTTAAGTCACATACTCCCAAAGGGTTAAAAAAAATAATGCAAAAACAGAATTAAACACCAACTGCCCCTCACCGACTGAGCAAATGTCTGTAGTGAAACACCACCGTGCAATAAACTCATCCAAGCTGTTCATCAGGGTAAAGAATCTGAAATCCACTTGGACTCTTGCCTTCACCCGTGCGATGAACAAAAGAAGTAAATCTTCCGCTGAACATTATTAATTCCAGTTTCCTACTTCCATAAATTGATAGCTTAGCTTGCCCCACTACAACATTTAAAAGTCGCCACTTTTCTGCATCCTTCCTCTTGTATCAGCGCCAAAGATAAAACAGTTTCATTCCACGTGTCACTACAGTGAGAGAACACGACTTGTAGAGCTTCAAACAGCACCTGAAGTCTTTCACATTCCACTAACAATGAAACGTGGTCTCTGGAGACTCACAGAAAGGACTCTTAACAGAAACAGTTGGATTTATTTTAGAAGTAAAAGTACTGACTGCCAGCGCTCTCTGTAGGATCCTCCACTTCAGTGGTACTTTATTCAGCACCCTCCACACTGGCCTACAGTCATCTACCACTTTTAGCTTTGTCCTTCACACAGTGTCCTTTCTCTCACTCAGCACTCTTGTTCATGGCAACAACACAACACTTGTACAAGACCTTCCCATCTAGCATGTAAAGGTCAATTTTAGTAGCCAAATTAGAGACCAGCAACGGTCCCGTTAGTCCAGTCTGGTCCATTTGAAGACCCAACTCAGGGAAAGGATCTCCATTATCAGGAGTCTCAGTCCCAACAGCATAGTCCTGCAGCATCTCCAGTTCCTCCCTGGTGAGTCTTTTAAGCCATGCACTCAGAATGTCTCTGGTGTGTCTGCTGGACCTAAAGCCCAGCAGTGAAGCCATTGCCTCTGTGTCAAGAGGCTTCGGACCTGCACCTGCAGCATCCACAATGTGCTTCAGCTTAACAGCTCCAGCTGAGCATAGCCTCCGGTTGAGACCTGGCTTGCTGTCATCCTGAATGTCCAGCCTGGCCCCATGGATTAGAGTTTCTTCCAGGAGCCAAAACAGATATGCTGTAGGCTCCAATCTGCACCACTTAAAAAGAGTCCAGGCTCTAAACAATCCCTGATAAAAAAGTGGCAGGTTGTGCATGCTCTTAAAAACACAGTCTGTTAAAAACAAAGAGGTGTCTAAACCCAAACCTTGCACCTTCTTTAAAATAATGCTCATGAGAGGTCTCCACAGCACTTCATCAGCTCCTGTGAGTAACGCTGTATGGACTGTAGTCTAAAAGCTGCTACTCTGCTCTCTAGATGCACCAAACCCTGCCCTCCCACCTCTTTTGGTAGGTGTAGTACACTCTGTGGTACTCAGCGCAGTTTATCCCAAAAAAGTTCACCAGAATAGACTGTACATGTTAGTGCCAGAGGGTGGAGGCCGCCAAATTATTAACAAATAAAATTCTTCCTCTGTGAGACATCTGTGGCAACAGCCAGCACCACTTTTGTAATCTCCCCTCCATCTTTTCCACCACCCCCTCCCAGTCCCCCCCCAACAGTCTGGCCATCACCTAGAAACACTCATAGGTACTTGAAACCCCCCCTATTCCAATTTAGCCCTCCTGGCAGCTGAAGGAGACCTGCAGACCACTTTCAAACGGCTAAACCTTCACTTTTTGCCCAGTTTACTTTGGCGGCCGACAGTGGCGCCGGCAGCCGTAATCCTGTACGCACCATACGTAAAATTTTTATGATTTTGTTTGTTTGTCTTTTTGCTACTCACACTGTTTGACACAAATACATTTGAAGGCCGATGATTGGTTTTAACGTCACTGGCTAATAGCGCAAGGTGTGTACAGGATTACGGCTGCCGGCGCCACTGGCGGCCGAGAGACTCTCAAAACATTCCACAATTTTTCCAACTAAATTTACCTTCATCTTGATTCTTTACAATGACAACAACATCGTCTGTGTACACAGATAAAACAACCCATGTGTTGAAACCAAGTAAACACAGACCACCAATATAAGAGCAACAATTGTGCAACAAGGGTTCAATTTAAAGTGCATAGAGCATGCCAGACATTGAGCAGCCTTGTCTTACCTCTAGATGCTTTGACAGGTTTACACAACACACCATTAATTTTCAGTACGCTCTCAATATCTTCATACAAAACCTTAATCTTGGCAACAAGTCCGGGACTGAGGCCAAACCTTCCTAACACTTTCCAAAGGTACTGGTGCTCAACCCGGTCAAAAGCCTTTTCCTGATCTGAAGAAACCAGACCAGAATCAAAGCCCAATGAACCAGAGACTGCCAAATCACCCCGAATTAGTGACAAATATCCCTTTCACACTGACCAAAAAACCCACTAACATCCGCCTTTGGTGGACAATGTTACATTGACCAAAACAAACAAACAAAAAAAAAAGAAAGAGAAAAGTAAAAGACTCATATTTGGCTCTAACTACCATCAATCTACCTCCCACTATTTCCTCTACCACACAAGACTGGTAGAACGTTTTTAGAAAACAGGAGCGCCACTCCTCCAGTAGTTTGACTTAAATGACTTAAGACAACGTCACCATCCCACTCCTTCTTCCAGTCAGTGTCCTTCATTACATTACATGACATTCCAGTCATTAGGCGATGCTTTTATCCAAAGCGACTTACAATAAGTGCATCATTTAACGTAGGAGATCAGGAGAACTACTAGTCATCAGAGGTCATAAGTGCATCTAAACAAGCATCTACGAGCGAAACCAGTGCTACACTAAAAGTGCAAGAAAGAGATTTTTTTTTTAATGAGTGAATACAATAAGTGCTAAGAGCAAGTAACAGGGTAGTAGTTCTTGAAGAGGTGAGTTTTCAACCTGTGCTGAAAGATGGGCAGCGACTCCGCTGTCCTGACATCAGTGGGGAGTTCATTCCACCACTGTGGGGCCAGGACAGAACAGAGCCGGGACCGGGTCGATCGGCAGCAGGGGCCTCTGAGCGATGGGGCAACCAGGCGTCCCGAGGCAGCAGAGCCAAGTGATCGGGCGGGGGTGTAGGGCTTGACCATGGCCTGGAGATAGGAAGGAGCTGCTCCTTTCACTGCCCTGTAGGCTAGCACCAGAGTCTTAAACTGGATGCGAGCAGCTACTGGGAGCCAGTGTAGGGACATGAGAAGGGCAGTTGTGTGGGAGAACTTAGGGCGGTTCAACACCAGACGAGCTGCAGCTTTCTGAACAAGCTCCAGAGGTCTGATGGCCGACGCCGGGGCACCAGCAAGGAGGGAGTTGCCTAGTCCAGCCGGGAGATGACCAGGGCCTTGATGAGCACCTGTGCCGTCTCGTCGGTGAGGAATGGGCGAATCCGCCTGATGTTATAGAGGAGAAATCTGCAGGAGCGAGCAACCGATGCAACGTTTTCAGCAAACGACAGTTGGTCGTCCAGGATCACACCCAGATTCCTCACAGTCCGAGTCGGCATCACCACGGTGTTGTCAATGGTGATGGCCAGGTCTCGGTGGGGACAACCTTTCCCCGGGAAAAACATCAGCTCTGTCTTGTCCAGATTGAGCTGCAGGTGGTGTGTCGCCATCCACTCCGAGATGTCAGTCAAGCACGCAGCAATGCGTGTCTCTACTTGTGTGTCAGAGGGAGGGAAGGACCAGATCAGCTGGGTGTCATCAGCATAACAATGGTATGAGAAGTCATGCGAGCGAATACAGAACCCAGGGATGTTGTGTACAGGGAGAAAAGGAGAGGAGCCAGAACCGAACCCTGTGGAATGCCTGTAGTCAGTCTGCGAGGCTCCGACACAGATCCCCTCCATGTCACCTGGTAAGAGCAACCTGTCAGGTAGGATGCAAACATTGAGAGTGCAGAGCCTGTGACACCCAGCCCCTCCAGGGTAGAGAGGAGGATCTGGTGGTTCACTGTGTCGAACGCAGCTGACAGGTCCAGGAGTATCAGGACAGAGGAGAGAGAGTTTGCTCTCACAGAGTTCAGCGATTCTGTCATTGCAGGAGGGCCGTCTCTGTCGAGGGACCCACCCTGAACCCAGACTGGTTGGGGTCCAGGAGGTTGTTCTGGTAGAGGTACAAAGAAAGTTGGTTAAAGACAGCACGTTCGAAAGTTTTGGAAAGCGGAGAAGGGAAACTGGTCTGTAGTTTTTGACGTCAGAGGGGTTAAGTGAATTAGACATCACTATGTCTCCTGGACAGTCAGTGTCCTTCATGACATCACTATGTGTCTCCTGGACAGTCAGTGTCCTTCATGACATCACTATGTGTTTCCTGGACAGTCGGTGTCCTTCATGACATCACTATGTGTCTCCTGGACAGTCAGTGTCCTTCATGACATCACTATGTGTTTCCTGGACAGTCGGTGTCCTTCATGACATCACTATGTGTTTCCTGGACAGTCAGTGTCCTTCATGACATCACCGTGTTTCTTGGACAGTCAGTGTCCTTCATGACATCACCGTGTTTCTTGGACAGTCAGTGTCCTTCATGACATCACTATGTGTTTCCTGGACAGTCAGTGTCCTTCATGGCATCACTATGTGTTTCCTGGACAGTCAGTGTCCTTCATGACATCACTATGTGTTTCCTGGACAGTCAGTGTCCTTCATGACATCACCGTGTTTCTTGGACAGTCAGTGTCCTTCATGACATCACTATGTGTTTCTTGGACAGTCAGTGTCCTTCATGACATCACCGTGTTTCTTGGACAGTCAGTGTCCTTCATGACATCACCGTGTTTCCTGGACAGTCAGTGTCCTTCATGACATCACTATGTGTTTCTTGGACAGTCAGTGTCCTTCATGACATCACCGTGTTTCTTGGACAGTCAGTGTCCTTCATGATATCTCTATGTGTTTGCTGGACAGTCAGTGTCCTTCATGACATCCCCGTGTTTCTTGGACAGACAGTGTCCTTCATGACATCACTATGTGTTTCCTGGACAAACAGGATGTCAGTGAGCTTCAGCTTTACGAGTTCAGAAAGACATGCTGTCTGTCTCACGTCTCTTGCTCCATTTAGATGAAGTGTAGACACGTTGAAGTTGGCCATCGACATTGATGAGAGAAGAAACACAAGATAAAAAACAACATTAACCAGAACGGGACATGACTTGTCTTATACTGCTTCTGACTCCTCATGCTGTGTTTCTTGTGAGATTTTCAGAACCATCTCTTGAACCTGTACATCTCTTGAACCTGTACATCTCTTGAACCTGTACATCTCTTGAACCTGTACATCTCTTGAATCTGTACATGTCTTGAACCTGTACATCTCTTGAACCTGTACATGTCTTGAATCTGTACATCTCTTGAATCTGTACATCTCTTGAACCTGTACATCTCTTGAACCTGTACATCTCTTGAATCTGTACATGTCTTGAACCTGTACATCTCTTGAATCTGTACATGTCTTGAACCTGTACATCTCTTGAACCTGTACATCTCTTGAATCTGTACATCTCTTAAATCTGTACATCTCTTGAACCTGTACATCTCTTGAACCTGTACATCTCTTGAATCTGTACATCTCTTGAATCTGTACATGTCTTGAACCTGTACATCTCTTGAACCTGTACATGTCTTGAACCTGTACATCTCTTGAATCTGTACATGTCTTGATCAGTGAAGCCCCTTTTCTTTTTACCTCATCTGAGATTCAACAGAAACGGAAACAGAAACAGTTCTTCATCTGCATAAAAATAATCAATTTTGACATTTCTCACATTTTTCCCCCTAATACACAGACACACACACAGATACAGATACAGACACAGACACATACACACACACACACACACACACACACAGACACATCTGAATGTGTCTGTGTGTGTGTAATTTGTACTGCAAGTATCAGTATCAGCCAAAATGTTAATTATTGGTCATTGGCGAAAACGTCAGTCCCATACATCCTTGGTCCCTTGGCTGTTAGTAATTGTACTATAATCGTATTCCATACCGTCTCATGGAAAACCTTGAGTGCAGAGGAGGCGGCCTGTTTCTTATCCTTTTCCATTATGGTATCCGTTATGGCTTTGTCATAGACAAAGTCATAGAAGTTGATCATCTCCTTCGACACCTGTGGAAGAACACATTCAACACACATCTGCTTAAAAACAGTTTAAAGCAAGGGAAAATAAGAGGGTTAAGGAAATGTCTCACAGTTTACTAAAGACGAGATAATTCACTGGGACGAATGCAGTGCTTCATGGCAACTGGGTGAAGTGGATAATTGGACTACTCCTCTAAGGAAAGTCCATCATTCCTTGAAATTGGAGGAGTTTGGGATGCACTTAACTTTCTACACTCACGGCCCTCCGGTGGAAGGTTAATAATAGGATATGGTAACGGAAATGGATGGCAGTGGAAAGAATTTCACTTTATTGCTATATTCATGAAACCACTTTGGAACTTAGCTATTGGAAGTGACGGGCGTGCAGCAGGCTGACCAGCAAAGAACAGCATAGGACTGCCCCCGTTACACTATGGAGGATTTTTTAAATCTTAACATAGGGGAAACTGTCATCTTGGAATGTGGACACGTCAGGAGGAATGACAGTATCGGACTCTATAAAATGGTCTCATTCCATCACCTCTGTATAATTATAAAATCATTACAGCCAAGGAAATCCATGAGATGGTTGCCAATTACATTTCAGATTCACGTCACATGAAATGGTTGGCAACAGATACTGCAGGTTAAAGGCATACTTTAGCCTTCTCTAGATGTAGAGCTATTCAGATATAGGAAAAACACAAGCGATAACAGACCAACCAATGATAAGGCCGAAGATTTTTATCCGTGCACTGCAAACACCCGAGACTCTGACTGGCGGCCCTGCCGTAACTGGCAGGTTTGTGAAACTCAAAACAGACTTTAACAGAGGTGTTCATTCAGTTCTGTAAACATGTTTGATAATGTTCTATTATTTCAACCACCCACAGTAGTGTCTAATCCTAATTTGATTAAATTAAACTGGATTAGATCCTTTAGTATGGTCTTGAGTCAGGCTAAATGTCTCAACTGAATGAATTTAGGTCAAGTTTAGGGTAAATGTTTGTAAGCCATTCTCCTTTATCTAATGCTATCTTCTTCTTTCAGCTTATTCACCACAGAGGACCCCCCCCCCCTTTTTCTCCCCAATTCTACTTGGCCAATTACTTTATTTTCCGAGCCGTCCCAGTCGCTGCTCCAACCCCTCTGCCGATCCGGGGAGGGCTGGTGACTACCACATCTCCTCCGATACATGTGGAGTCACCAGCTGCTTCTTTTCACCTGACAGTGAGGAGTTTCGCCGGGGGGACATAGCGCGTGGGAGGATTACATCACACTATTCCCCCCAGTTCCCCCTCCCCCCTGAACAGGCGCCCTGACCGACCAGAGGAGGTGCTAGTGCTGCAACCAGGACACATACCCACATCTGGCCTCCCACCCACAGATACGGCCAATTGTGTCTGTAGGGACGCCCAACCAAGCCAGAGGTACACCACAGCGGATTTTATAGTTTCCATCGGTACACTGTTAGGGAACAGCACCAGTGGCAGCCATTATTAACCTGGGCCTTGACCGATCCAGTATGGTCTTGTCAATCTGCATAATGATTTGGCAAAATTTTTCATTGGATGTCCTTCCCAGACACAACCACTAACCCTATGGACAGGGGCACAGGTAAAGCGCTGGATGCCATCCCAGTATTCATGGACTTGTGCCCAAGCCTGTCACCTGTCCTTTATCTATATTACATTACATTACATTCATTTAGCGACTTACAATAAGTGCATTTAACGTAGCAAATCAGGAGAATTACTCGTCATCAGAGGTCATAATTGCATCTAAACAAACCTCTAAGCGCAAAAGCAGTGCTAAAGTAAAAGTGCAAGAAAGAGATTTTTTTTAAAAAATTTTATGAGCGAATATAATAAGTGCTAAGAACAAGTAACAGGGTAGTAGTTCTTAATCTCTTCTGTAATGTTCTTAATTTGACAAAATATATGATGACCTTTTGAATTTGAATGACTGCTGGGATAGGCTCCAGCATCCCCGCGACCCTGACAGCAGGATAAGCGGTTCAGACAATGGATGGATGGATGTGATTGAAGAATGGACCTCAAATCTTTTCATTTCCCAACTTGTTTGTTGTCCCCTGAACTTGACAGTAGGAATCTGACATTGTATGCATGATAAAGGGTAAATGGACTGCATTTTATACAGTATAGTACATTTCTAGCAACAATAGCCACTCAAATCGCTTTACAATTAATGCCTCACATTCACCCATGCATACATCATGTGCTGGCTAGCCCTTCTTGTGGTGAACAAGGGAGCAGGCCAGTGCGTAAGCCTTCCCCCACCAGTACATAGCCTCTCCTTTGGCAAGACCTCTGCCAGGCCTCCTCCTGGCCACACACAGTAGCTGGATGCCTTGTGGCCTCAGGCTAACTTGTTAGGGGATCTCGGAGCAGCAGTGATCTCCAGAGGCTGTTCATGGCCAACCACTGCCCTGCTGCCTTGTGGGAAGTCTATTGAGACAAAGGCTAGGAGAACACACCCAGAGAGAAAAGCAACGTGTTTGGCGGCACACATCAAGCAGTTCCTCAACAGTGTCGAGTTTCCGGCAGCCTCCTGCAGTCATGATGGCTGACTGGTCTTCCTGTGTATAAGCCCTTGCCAGCAGGACCAACCTGTCATGGCAAAGACAGTGCTACTGAGGACCACGCACCCCCTGTGGCACTCTAAAAACCTCGTTGCGTAGGTCTCCACCTCTGACCATGGTGTACAATATCTGGCCTTACATCCAGTTGAAGTCTGGTGGCATTGAGGTGTCTGGTGACGGGAGCAGGGTAGAATGGCCTGGGAGCTCTTAGCCACAGCCCTGAACATCAGTGACATTGGGTATATGGTCACTAGCCACTGGGATTGAATGGCAGCTGCTTTTGGCAGACCCGCTTGTGACTGGGCAGCCCTATTTAGGGACCACACTGCTCACCCCAATTAGGGAGGGGCCTAGAAAAGGTGGCCTAAAATTGTCCACTCAACCGAACCTCTGGGTAGGTTACTGCGCCTACTGGAAATCCATCCTGCGGTAAAAACAAGAAAATGATCCCATTCAAACTGGCAACATGGAATATTATGAGGACTCTCCTTGATAATGATGGCAGCAGACCATATTATACGACCGTGCTTATTGCTGAGGAACTAAGACGCTACATTGTGGACATTGCTGCTCTCAGCGAAACCAGGTTCCTGGGTGAAGGCTCGGTGAGAGAGGAAGGAAGAGGGTACATCTTTTCTGGAGAGGCTATCCTCCTGGCAGACAACATCGGAATGGCGTTGGACTGGCAATCAAGAACAGCATTCTACCCAGCCTCACTGCAAAACCCACTTGACTAAGTGAGAGGCTAATGACCCTCCATATTCCGTTAAGTGCATATGCACCAACACTACCATCTGACAATGGTGTGAAGGACAGCTTCTACCAGCAACGAGATGAGGCCCTTCATCGTAGCCCAAAAAATGACAACACCCTTCTTCTGGGAGACTTTAATGCTAGGGTAGGAAGGAACAATGGTATATGGAGTGGAGTACTGGGTAGGCATGGGGTTGGTAAGGTTAATGCAAATGGTCTGAGGCTGCTGACCCTCTGTGCTTAGAGCATGACCACACCATTACAAACACACTTTCAGCAGAAGACCAATACAAAACATCGTGGACGCACCAACGATCTAAACACTGGCACCTGATTAACTACTACATCATAACAAGACGTACTGACACTAGTGATGTCGTGCTGACCCAGGCCAGTGATGTCTTACTGACCCGAGAGGTGCAGAATGCTGGATGGATCACTGCCTGATCATGACCAAACTCCACACCCAACTGCCCCCCCCAGCGTCTCAAGAAACCCATAAAGAAGCAACTGGACTGTGCTAAATTGAAGTCAGCCCCAGCAAAGATTGAGTTCCGTCGCTCTGTAGGCACGATGGTACTAGAGTTTGAGGCCATTCTGAGTTCTGACAATTCCATGGATCAGAAATGGACCTTCCTAACCTCACTGCTACATCAAGCTGCAGTCGACTCTATAGCCTACAGAGCCAGAAAACATCCGGACTGGCTTGACGAGAACTCTTGACAACATCACATCCCTGCTGGAAACCATGTGTAAGGCACACAGGGCTACTCTCAACTGCCCTGCATCCGCCATCTTTCAGCAGCAGTGGCAAACAGCATGTGAGGAGGTACAAACAACCTTGCACACTCTGCAAAATACATGATGGATGAACAAAGCTCATGAGATTCAACCATATGCTGATAGAAATGATTTCACAACTTCTACAATTCTATAAAAACTGTATATGGCCCGGGGTCCGCGTTGGTGTAGCGGTCTAAGCATCGACTTTGTGTCGATGCAGTTGCCTACTGGGGACTGGGGTTCGTGCCCCGGTCTCGTCAGATCCGACAATGGCCGGACTCGATGAAGCAGCAATCATTGGCAACGCTGTCTTTGGGAGGGGGGCGGAGTCGGCTTGTGTTCTTCACGTAAATGCGTCTCTGTGTGTGTCGGAAAAAACAGTGGTTCGGCCTGGAGTTGCCTTGTCACGAAAGTGGGGAGGCGTCTCCTTTGAGACTGCCAGCTGGAGAGATGCAGTTGGCGAACGCATGCAGTACGAGGGTGGCTGTTCGAATTAAAATAGGGATCGATTGGCCACTAAATTGGGAGAAAATCAGAAATAAATTCATAAAAAAAACAACTATATATGGCCCTAGTAACTGCTCTATCACACCCTTAAAATCAGCAGACGGACTGACAACCCTGAAACACCAAAAGCGGATACTGGCAAGGTGGGGTGAACGTTTTGAAGCCCTACTTAACCAGCACTCACCAACTGACAAATCCCTCCTGGAAGAGCTGCCAATTCCTCTGCCCATCCCAGACCTTAACCACTTGCCAACTTTTCAAGAAGTACTTGCAGCCATCGACTCCCTCAGGACAATAAGTCCCCTGGCAGTGATGGTATCTCAGCAGAATTCCTAAAACAAGGAGGATACTTGTGCACCAGAATGATCTATCAGTACATCCTGCAGGTCTGGGGCCAGGAGAGTGTCCCTCAACAATGGAGAGATGCTAAAATCGTCACTCTGCAAAAACAGGGGTGACAAGTCCATCTGCGGCAACCGCCGTTGCATATCCTGCTAGCTGTTGCAGGCGAGGTCCTAGCAAAGGTCATGCTATGCAGGATGGTGAAGCACTTGACAGAACATCTGCTGCCAGTGTCACAGTGCAGTTTCAGGAAGAACAGGAGTACGGTGGATATGATTTTCACAGTAAGACAGCTACAAGAAAAGTACCACGAACAACATTAGGACCTTTTTATGGCTTTTGTCGACCTCTCCCAAGTTTTTGACACTGTGAATTGAGAGCTACTTTGGAAAATCCTGAGGAAGTTTGGCTGTCCGAGCAAATTTGTGAACATTCTGTCACAGTTCCATGATGGGATGGTGGCACGGGTGGCTACAGGAGGACAGGAATCGGCGCCCTTTTAATGTATGCACTGGAGTGAGGCAGGGATATGTGCTGGCACCAGTACTCTTCAACATTTTCCTCCTATGTGTCACAAAAGCTTTTTCATAAAGATCTGGAAGGCAGTAGTGGGATCACAATAGACTTTAGGCTAGATGGAAACCTCTTCAATATTTGAAGGTTCCAGGCAACCCCCAAGTTGTCAGCAGTGCAGGTCGCTGAGCTGCAGTATGCTGATGACTCTTGCTCTTCTAGTTCATACACCAGAAGACCTGCAAACCATCCTCGCCGCAGTTGTGAATGCCTACAGAAGGCTGAGTGTATCAGTCAACACCACCAAGACTGAGGTGTTATGCCAATGGAGGTCCAGCCCCCCACCCACTATGCCTGTCTTCACTACAGAAAACCAACCACCCTCAGTTGTTCCATCTTTCAAATGCCGGGGCAGCATCCTTTCTGAGGGCTGCAACACTGATCATGAAATTCACAATAGAATCAAACAAGCCTCTGTAGCCTTCGGCAAACTCCGACGTAAGGTCTTTCAAAACAAACACCTCCACACCAAAATTGCCATTTACAAAGCCGTCTGTATCACAACCCTCCTATTCCGCTGTGAATTCTGGGTCACATACAGCTGCCACCGAAGGTCGTTGGAGCGGTTCCACAGAAGGTGTCTGCAGCAAATTATGCGGATCACGTGCCATGACCGTGTTCCCCATGCCATGATTCTTGCTAAGACAAACTGCAAGAGCATAGAAGCCACGGTCACTGAACACCAACTGCGCTGGGATGGGCAAGTCATCAGGATGCTTCAAGAATGGCTGCCATGTCAAGTCCTGTATGGACAGCTTCATCTGGGCCGCCGGTCCGCAGGTGGTCAGAAGAAGCAATACAAAGACCAGCTACAAAGACCAACTAAAAACATGGCTGAAGAAGTGTTGCATCAACCCCTTGAGACTGGAGCAAGCTGCCATCAACCGTTCCAACTGGTGGGAGATCTGCCACAGAGGTATAGAACAACTGGAAATGGAGAGGAATGTGAAAGAACAACAGAAAAGACTAAGGAGACACACAACCATGCCTGCCCCCACTAACTCACACTTCATATGGCCAACGTGCAATAACACTTGTGGATCAAGAATTGGACTCCACAGTCATCAAAGAACACACCATTAACGAGGAGGGACGTCATCATCGGACTCGATGGACTACCAGCAAGCAAGCTTGTGTGTGTGCGTGTGTGTGAATGTATGTGTGTGTGTGTGTGGATGTGTGTAAGGCACCTTATTTGAATTTACACAAACCATCAATGAAACGTTGTCTTGGTGGCTCAGGAGGTAGAACAAACAGGTTGTCTGGTGACTGAAGGGTTGCCGGTTTGATCCTCTGCACCTCCTTGCAAAAATGCTGAGGTGTCCTTGAGCAAGACACTAAACTCCCAACTGCTCCTAATGAGCTGGTTGGCACATTGCATGGCTGACACCGTTATCCGTTATTGGTGTGTGTGTGTGTGTGTGAATGTGAGGCATTCATTGATTGTAAAGCGCTTTGAGTGGTAGTTGCAGCTAGCAAAGTGCTATATAGATGCGATCCATTTACCATTTAAGAGTGTGTGTGTGTGTGTGTTTCCTTACCGTGTCCTTGTGCATGAAGCCCCAGATTCCAGCTGCAACCTCACAGGCAAACAGGATTACCAGAGAAGCAAAGAACTGTGAAGAAACAAAAACCATATAGTGATCTAAACAAATGACCACTAAACAACCCAAACTGAGAGAGACAGTCGATTAAACTCTACTGACTAATATCTCTTTGACCAAGCCATGCAAAAAACTCCCTCAGTCAAAAACAGTCTCAATGAGAGGAACTCGAATCAGGGTTTCATCTCAAAAGTTTTGCATAACTGTGCTATCAAACTAAGAAGCAAATTATACTTGTAGTATATGTGAATAATCAGAATTGCCGGGACAAATGTGCGGTTCTGTCAATCTGAAAGCCTAAACGAAGCTCAAGAGGCTCCTCTTTTGAGACTAACTGTTTCTGATGTCCCTTTCTCTCAGCTCCCGCCTGTAAATCCCACTGGACAACATGAAGTCCCCCCGGAATGACTCACAGTTCCCAGGAGACACTGCGACTCCTGGATGGCCCCGTAACAACCGAGGAACCCGACCACCATCATCACTGCACCCACCGCGATCAAGATGTGGACACCTGCACAGAGAGAGAGAGATGGAAATGGAAAGGTGTTAACACAGTTTATTCACTTAAAATCGCTCATAAAACGGTACGTTTAAGCTTCTTGAAGGCAATTTGTTGCCCTTCGAGTTCCCAGCCATGTTTTCTGCAGTGTGTAGTTGTCATCCATGGCCACCAGGTGGCATCAGGTCACATGTTTACAGTGCGAGCAAGCAATCGTTTTTTCCTTCCCACATGTTCACAGAAGATGTTTAATGATTTATACTTGGTGCTGGCCCCCACATTCCAAACACGAGGGAATGAAAAACCCCCGGTCTTCAGTCTGATCTCCAGTATTAACACCGAGCCCACGGCATGGATCAGTCTGATCTCCAGTATCAACACCGAGCCCACGGCATGGATCAGTCATGGATCAGTCAGATCTCCAGTATTAACACCGAGCCCACGGCATGGATCAGTCTGATCTCCAGTATTAACATCGTGGATCAGTCTGGTCTCCAGTATTAACACCGAGCCCACGGCATGGATCAGTCATGGATCAGTCATGGATCAGTCTGATCTCCAGTATTAACACCGAGCCCACGGCGTGGATCAGTCATGGACCAGTCTGATCTCCAGTATTAACACCGAGCCCACGGCATGGATCAGTCTGATCTCCAGTATCAACACCGAGCCCACGGCATGGATCAGTCATGGATCAGTCAGATCTCCAGTATTAACACCGAGCCCACGGCATGGATCAGTCTGATCTCCAGTATTAACATCGTGGATCAGTCTGGTCTCCAGTATTAACACCGAGTCCACGGCATGGATCAGTCATGGATCAGTCTGATCTCCAGTATTAACACCGAGCCCACGGCGTGGATCAGTCATGGACCAGTCTGATCTCCAGTATTAACACCGAGCCCACGGCATGGATCAGTCTGATCTCCAGTATCAACACCGAGCCCACGGCATGGATCAGTCATGGATCAGTCTGATCTCCAGTATTAACACCGAGCCCACGGCATGGATCAGTCATGGATCAGTCTGATCTCCAGTATTAACACCGAGCCCAACGGCATGGATCAGTCTGATCTCCAGTATCAACACCGAGCCCACGGCATGGATCAGTCTGATCTCCAGTATCAACACCGAGCCCACGGCATGGATCAGTCTGATCTCCAGTATTAACATCGTGGATCAGTCTGGTCTCCAGTATTAACACCGAGCCCACGGCATGGATCAGTCATGGATCAGTCTGATCTCCAGTATTAACACCGAGCCCACGGCGTGGATCAGTCATGGACCAGTCTGATCTCCAGTATTAACACCGAGCCCACGGCATGGATCAGTCTGATCTCCAGTATCAACACCGAGCCCACGGCATGGATCAGTCATGGATCAGTCAGATCTCCAGTATTAACACCGAGCCCACGGCATGGATCAGTCTGATCTCCAGTATTAACATCGTGGATCAGTCTGGTCTCCAGTATTAACACCGTGCCCACGGCATGGATCAGTCTGATCTCCAGTATCAACACCGAGCCCACGGCATGGATCAGTCATGGATCAGTCTGATCTCCAGTATTAACACCGAGCCCACGGCATGGATCAGTCATGGATCAGTCTGATCTCCAGTATCAACACCGAGCCCACGGCATGGATCAGTTTCCGATGACTTCTGACGGTGTCATATCCAGGCAGGATAATATGGACACATGCAGCTGAAAGGAAGGGTCCGGTCAGGAAAATGTGCAGCATGTTAGCAGAGACTTGCTCAGCATTTTCTTGTATGAAAAAACAAACAAACAAAAACAAAAACAAAACACTTCTATCATCCAGTTTATAAAGCTCCGTTTGGTTTTTAGCCCCTCTTTGCATTTGACTGTTAGTGTTCTTTAAATTCCTACAAATGAGTAAGCTGTATCCATACGGACTTAAACAGCATGCCTACGACACTTCTGCAGCAGAAGGGCTGGCTGGCTGTGTCTGGTATGAAGAAGACATTTGGCAGGGGAGGAAACAGGAGGACACGGTTAAACAGTTTGGGTCTACAGGTTTCCAGAGTAACAGCACGTCAAAGCCCTTCCTTGTACACAAACAGATTTGCACAACTTTTTTTTTTACCTCGATTTCAAAAACTCCTTTAGTTATGAAGGCAAGATGTTAGACAGTACTAATTTCTTATGCATTTCTATCCTTTAAGAAACTGTGAAGTGTTGCAACCAAGCATAGAGAGACGTCCCCGCTTATTCCTTTACGTGGATGCAGACATTGTCAGCACTTGGTACATGAATACTGTGTTTTGGCAGTTCTTATTCTGCTGCTACACGTGTCTTCGTACATACTCAGCAGTGTTTCCCCTGTCCTCTTGATACAACTGCTCCTAGCTTTGTCCTATATCTGTCTCTGTTTGGGTCCAGGTTATGTTTAAAGTTGACGCTCTAGGGCTTACTCCGGTTCTACACTGGTCTCTGAGACAAATCTTCAGCGCTACATAATCCCATGGGTGATTAACAACAAATTTGTATGTACGAACAACTGATGAATGAGATTTATTTCTTTGCCGTTCTTTCTGTCAGCCGTTCCACCAAGTCTAATTACTTGACTCACGGTAAAAGCCAACATTCGGACCTTTCGTGTTGTATTTACATGTTTGGATCATACGGTGTTAGGTGGAGCTGAAACAGAAAAGCCAAGGTGGTCTGATCTAAGTAGAGCAGCTGAAGGAACGGCAGTGAAGTGGGCAAGGTGCATGTCTCATCCTGTTAAGACTACGGGGGACATGTTGATCCAATAAAGACCTCAACAGCAGAACTGGTGGAAGATGTCTCCAGGTCACAACGGCAGTGAAGGTGGATGAAGGCTGCAACAGAGGGTGGTCCCCAATCGTCTGGGTTCTCCATGCCATTGGACTCTGGCCACCCCCTGATAAGGACCGTGGAGTGGCTGAGGCGCATCAGCCACTCCACGTAAAAAGCTGTCACGTACAGGCGTCCTCCCATTACGCGGCTCCAAGATTGGCCTCTACGCCCACCTGAGGACCCAGACGGAGGACGGTCATATTCCACCCCGAGTGACCGATGCTGCTGATGAGACATGACGGGGCAAAATTTGTCTTGCAGTGGGACTAAAGATGTTGACCAGCTTTCTCTGACCTTATCCATTAGAATTATTACATCTGTTTCCCTCCCTCAAAATTCTCTCCACCCCACCCCACCCCCTCCCCTTGGTCTGGCTCCAAGTCACAGACCCAGCATCATTACTTCTGCTGAACATCGGCTCACTGGTAATTGGATTGCCCCCACTCCTTTAAACAGCCACTCCCTTTCTCCTTTGTTCTTCTTGTGCTCTGAGCTCGCCTCCCCCCTTTCTCACCAAGTGTTATACTTCCCCGTCCTCCTGCCCCCCCCCCCACACACACACACACACGCACATGCACACTCACCCGTGCACGTAGACATGCACACACAGAGTTGAGTCCATTTCATAAATCAATACTTTGTCAACTGGCCAAGTGCTTCTTTCCTCATCTTCTTAATTGTAGAAGCAGCCCTGCAGGCTGGCTGGAGGCCAGAGCTGCTCTTACTGAGCACATCACATCACTGATCATATGACGTAGGAGGGAGGGGCGGGGTTATGGGGGGTTGGTTTTAACTGCTATGGTAAGTGGCGTTGGGTTGATACTATGTGGGACCTCTTCCTTTCCTGTCTAATTTAACCCGACAGTCTCCAAGCTTCCACTTCATATGCACCCAGCCCCTCTGGCTTTCTCTGCTTTCACATCACATGCCATCCCTCACATCTGTCTGGCTCCACTCCAGGCCACTTGCTTATTTGTAATTACTCATCAATAATTCTGCTTACGGAGATGTGGTTTGACTTCTTCATAGGTTGTGTCATTATGAACCGTCTCCATCCATCAGCCGTGTGCTGTGACGGCACACCGATGCGTAGTGCATATTCTCCTACACAGACGAGAGGACTCGTGAGTTACACTTTCCTCCGTCACAGTGAAGGAATCCAGTGAGACCACATGACAGTCTTTTAATTCGAATTTACCATCTATGAGTAAGTGACCACATGATATTACGCGATGTGCTTCCAGAATGTTCTATCTGGCGACTGGTTTCCGAGCACAGAATTCCTGGTCATGTTTCCTTTTAACAAGCGCCGCACATGTAAAGTAAGTGAGGTGCCGTGAAGCCAGTTACTCTCTTCTAGTCGCATTGCAGTGTTTGTGCATTAGCTCGTCACTAGCTCGTCATTAGCTAAGCCAGCTCCCCCTCGGGGATGAGTACAGTATCCTGACTGTGGTTAGTCATGGCTAGTCCTTTAACAAGTGTTGAGGTAAAAACATCAGCTAAACTACTGGAGCAGATAACAAGCTAGCAGCACCATGTTAGCTGCGCTACAAACCTTCTACAAGCCCACGTGATGTGAGAACCACCACAGCCAAGATGGCTGACTTGTGTTGTTGCCTTATTCTTCATAACGGTCAATACTTCTTTAGAGCGCCACCTTGTAGTGGACACAGTACTACAGTGGGATGAACAAACAAATGAACCCACAAACCAACAAATGGACAGAGAAAGCCCCCCCCCCCCCACATACAGTCTCATCAGGGTTTGGGGCAACAAGCCAGTTCCTCTGAAGTACTGGAGAGAATTTGGGAACCGATGGAAAACACCCCAGAGGATTTCACCCAGTCATGCTCTTAGACAGCTGTCAGTTCCTCATGCGAGTACGTAATCAAACTATTTCTCTTCCCCCTCAGCTGACCTTTTTCTGTTTCAGGATATTGAACAATAAACTGTAGCTTACAGGACGGACCAAAAATGTCTGAGACATGTAAGAGCCATGAAACTTACTAATCTTGAGCATTCTGTCCTTTCCTTATTCTGATGACGCCATTTTGGAGTAAATCTAAATGTTTAAGTTCTCAGCAGGCGTTAGCGTAAAACACATCCACACTACGAGTGGGAGGAGGGCTTTTGAACAGTGAAGTCTTTCACAACACAAAGCTATCTACTAAAACTTCCTCTTTCAATGACTCGAAAAATGAGACAGGACATGGCGGCTTTCAGAGAGAAAATCTGTGTTTTTCTTTCGTCCACATTACCATCAACTCCCTCTGAATCAGCCTGCATCACATGTAGGCCGCTAGTCTCCCGGACGGTTTGCTGGTCAATACGCTCTCGTGACACCCAATTCTCATTGGCCGGACAGACAACAGCACTCACGGCCTCTCCCTGAAAACCATTATTTCCAGAGGCCTGCGTGAGCTGGCAGCGTGGCAACGAGGCAGCCAGCCAGGCACAGAAGGCAAAATGGAGGAAAAGATCAAATAAAATAAAATAAAATAACCTCAAATCCATCCAGCCTTCATCCGAAGCGCTTCTCCTGCTCTCAGGGTCACGGGGATGCTGGAGCCTATCCCAGCACTCGTTGGGAGGAAGGCGGGGAGACACCCTGGACAGGCCGCCAGGCCATCACACAGCCCCACCCACCCACCCACACACACACAGTGGGGGGAAACCGGAGCCCCCGGAGGAAACCACGCAGACACGGGGAGAACACGCAAACTCAACACAGAGCACGACCCGGGACCACCCCCAAGGTTGGACTACCCCGGGGCTCGAACCCAGGACCTTCTTGCTGTGAGGTGACCGCGCTAATCACTGTGCCGCCATTAAATAAAAAGATAAAGATAATGGCAAAGTTGTCCTGCTGCGACTTGCCTAAAGACCTAGTCAGATGTGCGCTGAACGGAGCGGTGCACACAGCACAGTGTGTCTGAAAGCTGCTTTACTTTCATGAGGAGAAGAGCGCTGCATCAGTAGCCTTCTGGGATTCATCCGTTATCCTCGGTGGCGGGAGGGACAGACTACCTGTGTGAAAACGGGTTTTACACCAGTTTTGAGTTTATTGATTAAAAATCCGAACAGCTGGGGGGCACTAAGGAGCACGGCGATGTAAGACGTGTTTTATGGTCACTCTTCTTGAATGTGACTTTTTATAAAATGCAAAGACAACAACAATTATCTTAAAATTATTTTGTATATCACTCAATAGCTCTTGTGCTGGGATCACCGGCTAATATAGTTCTGTTTCCGGGAATCATATGAATATGGGCATGCCACACTGCTTGGCTCTGACTCTGCTGTACTCATTTCAGTATAAAATACCTCATCTCACCTCGTCTTCAGCCGCTTCTCGGGGGTGGGGTCACGGTGGCAGTAAGCTAAGTAGGGCACTCCAGACGTCCCTCTCCCCAGCAATGCCCTCCAGCTCCTCCTGGGGGATCCCAAGGCATTCCCAGGCCAGATGGGACATGCAGTCCCTCCAGCGAGTTCTGGGTCTACCCCGGGGTCTCCTCCCAGTTGGACATGCCCGGTAAACCTCCAAAGGAAGGCGCCGAGGAGGCATCCTAATCAGATGTCCAAACCACCTCAACTGGCTCCTTTCAATCCGAAGGAGCAGCAGCTCTACTCCGAGCTCCCTCCGGATGTCCGAGCTCCTCACCCTATCTCTAAGGCTGAGCCCAGACACCCTGCGGAGGAAACTCATTTCAGCTGCTTGTATCCGCGATCTCATCCTTTCGGTCACTACCCAAAGCTCATGACCATAGCTGAGCGCTGGAACGAAGATTGACTGGTAAATTGAGAGCTTTGCCTACCGGCTCAGCTCCCTCTTCATCACAACGGTCCAGTACAACGTCCACATTACTGCTGATGCTGTACCAATCCGCCTGTTAATATCCCGCTCCATCCTACCCTCACTCGTGAACAAGACCCCGAGATACTTGAACTCCTTCACTTGAGGCAACAACTCATCCACAACCTGGAGGGAGCAATCCACCATTTTCCGGTAGAGAACCACGGCCTCAGACTGGGAGGTGCTGACTCTCCTCCCGGCCATTTCACACTCAGCTGCACACCTCCCCAGTGCGTGCTGGAGGTCGTGTTCTGATGAAGCCAACAAAACCACATCATCTGCGAAGAGCAGAGATGCAATTCTGAGGTTCCCTAAAGGGACACACTCCTCACCTTGGCTGCTCCTTGAGATCCTGTCCATGAATATCACAAACAGAATGGGAGACAAGGGACAACCTTGCCGGAGTCCAACACCCACCAAAAACGTGTTTGACTTTGTGCCGAGAATGCGGACACAGCTCTCACTTTGGTTATACAAGGACCGGATGGCTTGTAGCAACTGCCCCGGTACCCCATACTCCCACAGTACCCCCCACAGAGTGCCCCGGGGTACACAGTCATAAGCCTTCTCCAAGTCCACAAAACACATGTAGACTGGCTGGTCAAACTCCCATGCCTCCCTCAGCACTTCCGTAAGGGTAAAGAGTTGGTCCGTTGTTCTGAGCATAAAATAATTATGTTAAAAATGATTTAACATGGGGGTGCCCCAGTGGCACACCTGGTAGAGCACGTACCTCATGAGGCTGACTCCTTATTGCAGTGGCCTGGGTTCGAATCCAGCTCGGGCCCTTTGCTGCATGTCATCCCCTGCCTTTCCTGTCTCTCTCGACTATCGCTATCAAATAAAGCTAAGCTTTTTACGATTATAATTCATTTAGGCTACTAAGGCTAGCACTGTGGCCGAGTTAGGTAATCTAGAGATGATAACATGTAGTTTTTTCTCCACAACCAATCGATTGTTTGAAGCATAGCAAGATTGTCTTTGGTTGACTGCAGCCCTGGTGATATGGGGCAGCAGAGACACAGATACCAAATATTGCACAGCTGATACACGTGGTGTCCGGCACGTTAGACGAATATAATATGAGGCAGGTAGAAAGACGACACACCGGTCTTAGCCAACTAAACTTCCTGGGTAGACTTGTGAGAAGCTGTAGAGCATTATAGCACCACCACTAAGCTAGACTGCGGTGTCATGCATGCTGCGGGATGCAGACAAATCAGTCATGTTTGCCATTTTTGGCAGCTAGGAGGTTGCCATGGAAATTTGCTAGATGAGCAAAAAGCTGATTTTGCTGGCATTGTTGAAAAGGAGGAAATGGTCTCTACACCACTGACCATGTTACGGTAGCAGGATGGAGTATCTGCCATGTTTGTTTGACAAAGGTGTGAGACAGGTGCTAGCACCAGCAACACGTGGCAGATAAAGTGGTCAAAGCAAACCCATCAGAGCGCTTACGGCGTCCACCAAGCCTCCACGCTCAGTTACATGTTTGAAGCGCTGGCCTTAACAGTCCAGGGTGTCTCCCCGCCTGCCTGCCTGCCAGCCAGTGGCTGCTGGGGTAGTAGGCTCCAGCATCCCCACGACCCTGACAGCAGGATAAGCGGTTCAGATAATGGATGGATGGATGGATGGATGGATGGATGGATGGATGGATGGATGGATGGATGGATGGATGGATGGATGGATGGATGGCCTTAACAGCAGGGCCACACGGCCACCTCCATATGGAAACGTCAGTCAGGTTTGTCAGAACAGATTAGTCAACTGGCAAAGGAGCATGAGGGAAACACAACCAGGGATACACAAGCTGCATGTGTATACACACTGAACAATACAGAGAATAGCCATCACACTGTTGACATTTAAACTGCCAGACTGAAGAGGAGGAGGCCAGTGTTGGATGGACAAGGGAAGTACCAGACTGTAAAAAGGGTCCCGGCAGACACAGCCAGGACAAATGAAGCCCCCCCCCCCCAGGGCCAGTGGGAGAGAGGGGGGGCTGACGAGGATAAAGAGAAGGAAGCAAAAAGGACAAGCAATGACAAAGTGAAGGGAGACAAGACAACACAAACGCTAAGCACAACCAGATGGAGAGAAGCAAGGGACTGGCCGAAAGAGAGGAAATCTGACAGGGGAGGTGGGGTGAGTGTCTGGAATCGGGGGAGGGTTTTTTCCTACGCTGACTTAACTTTTCCCCTCTCCGAGAAGGGGGAGTGGGGGTCTTATGTAATGGCTTGGGCAGGATGGAGTCATCGAGTGTGTAGGGGAGTTTGTCGTAGTCTCGGGTTAGCGGAGCTTGTTTGCTGTGCAACACAGCTGTTCTTCTCACGGCTGTGGAGGCCGCGAGACGTGACGGGCGGTGAACATACCCCACCAAACCAGAGGCCCTCTGAAACGCTCCCTTCACAAACCTGCTCCGTTCGGTCGGCGTTGCGGGCGTGGTGTGTCTCTGTGTGTTCATGTCACCGTCCATGTGCGAGTCCACCGGGCAACTACAAGCACAGAAAGCCCAGCCGGCTACGACTCAGCAGACAGGACAGCAGTGGTGGACTAGTGGAACAGAAAGCGCCTGGAGGCGAAGCCTTCTGGCCCACAGGAGCACAGCAGCACGGCGTCCTGCTGTGAGGCCTTCCTCCCTCCTCACAACCAAGCGCCGGACAGCCCTCTTCTCTGCCGGCCCACATTTTACCAACACCCATCACGCTGGTTTCATAACATCCACTTCCTGCAGCTCCGTCACATGTCGGACGAATCAACAAGACCCGCCCCCCGCCGCCCCCACAGACTTTCTAGATCTGTTGTATGTGAGTGTGTATTTGTACATTCTTTTCCACAGGTTTTATGTTTCCTCTGTACCCACAATGCCGAGCTAAATTCCCCTGCTTGTCGTGCACATGGCAGGAAAGGAGTTTCGTCTTCTGATCCTGATGTGAAGGAAGGTTACTGGTGCATGGACGGACTCTACGTGTGAGTTCGAGACTCAGATCCCCCCGGTGGCTCTGACTGAGTCCAGCAGAGACTGCCGTCATCGCCTCTCTCTGCAGACCCGTGTGCCACCGGTAGCACAGTACAACCTGCCCACAGCGGCACGCCACACACTGCTGCACACGCTCTTCTCCACACACTTCTGATCAGATTCGGTTATTGATCGAGTTCAAAAACGGCGTCCTCTTTCTCGAGACGCAAGCACAAGCTCTCTGTTTTACAAATGCAGAAAACAAGCATTGTGATGATTAGTCTGAACCCATCATGGACAGCATGGGTCAGGGCACTGCCAGCATACATAGCATGCATGTAGAACGTGTATATACATATATATGTGTGTGTGTGTGTATATATACATATATACATACGTATATATATATATATATGTGTGTGTGTGTGTGTGTATATATACACGTGTATATATATGTGTGTGCGTGTATATACATACGTATATATATATATATGTGTGTGTATACATATATACATACGTATATATATATGTGTGTACATATATGTGTGTGTGTGTGTGTATATACATACATACATACATGTGTATATATATACATACGTATATATATATATGTGTGTGTATACATATATACATACGTATATATAGTATATATATAAATGTGTGTGTATACATATATACATACGTATATATATATGTGTGTGTGTATATATACATATATACATACGTATATATATATGTGTGTGTGTGTATACATATATACATACGTGTATCTATATATATATGTGTGTGTATATATACATATATACAAAGGTATATATATATGTGTGTGTGTCTCTGTGTGTATACATATATATACCTATATATACCTATATATACCTATATATATATATATATATATATATATATATATATATATATAGTGTTCTTTCCCGAAGCCGTCCGTGGTGTTGGGTGCTCGACTAACGAGGAGCGGAGTATCAACAGGGACACAGGAAAACAGATGTGAATGCACAGCAGGACAGGCCTGTTTCATGCGTCTCGCACCCATCAGCTGCTGATGTGTTTACACAAAGAATCATGCAGTTACGTTGCCCGGCGTCACGCCCCTAATTTCGGTTGGACAGCGGCCAATCAGAGGGGGAAACACTGAAACTATAACAACCGATGGGGTAGGTACTTATGATGCACAGCAGCCAATGGAGGGGTAGGAAACGTTACAACCAATGGGACTGGGGCTTGTTTTGAAAAGCATTGAGGGGCCAGGCTGCTGTTGAAATGGCCTACGTTACAAATATACAAAGGTAACTTATGTGGATTATATATTGGGGTGGTGTTGGGGCACAGTTGGGAGGACAGAGTTAAAATATTTTAAAAAACTAATAAATGTCATATGTGTATCATCTAATGGGGGGGGGGGTAATAAAGACGTTTTACAAACCCCAGTCCCATTGGTTGTGTTTTCCACCCCCCCCACTGGTTGCTGTGCATCATACGTACGTACCCCATTGGTTGTTATAATTTGAATGTTTCCCCATCTGATTGGTCGCTGTCCAACCGAAATGAGGGGCGTGACGCTGGACAACGTAACTATGATTCTTTCTTGAACCACATCAGCAGCTGACGAGTGTGAGACACACCAAACACGCCTGTACTGCTGTGCACTTAAATACTATTTCTGTATCCGTGTTGATACACACACACACACACACACACACACACACACACACACATATATGTAGTATATATACTCTGGTGCTGGCCTGCAGGGCAGTGAAAGGAACAGCTCCTTCCTAGCTCCAGGCCATGGTCGAGCCCTACACCCCCCCCCCCCCGCCCCACCACTTGGCTCTGCTGCCTCGGGACGCCTGGTTGCCCCGTCGCTCAGAGGCCCCTGCTGCCGATCGACCCGGTCCCGGTCCCGGCTCGGTTCTGTCCTGGTCCCACAGTGGTGGACTGAACTCCCCACTGATGTCAGGACAGCGGAGTCGCTGCCCATCTTTCAGTGCAGGTTGGACACTCACCTCTTCAAGAACTACTACCCTGTTACTTGTTCTTAGCACTTATTGTATTCACTCATTTAAAAAACAAAAAAATCTCTTTCTTGCTCTTTTACTGTAGCACTGGTGTTGCTCTTAGATGCTTGTTTAGATGCACTTATGACCTCTGATGACTAGTAGTTCTCCTGATCTCCTACGTTACATGATGCTCTTATTGTAAGTCGCTTTGGATAAAAGCGTCGGCTACATGACTGGAATGTAATGTCATGTAATATATACACACACACACACACAGACACAGACACACACACACACACACACACACATATATATATCTCAAGACGGATACAGGAAAAAAGATTTTAATATATTGCGGGGAAAATGTTCTCACCAAAACAACCAACATGATGTGATCTTTACGATATAATGGATGAGGAAATATCGGATACTTTATGATATGATACACGTGATAAACGAATGCCGAATAAACGAATATTATTAACGAAACTTGTCAAATGTCATAATTCTGCATGCATTCATCAAGCTGCATTCACCAGTGTGTGTACTAGTCGCTCAGGGCTCAAGCGCCCAGGGTAAACCCCGTAGCGTGTCTCACTATGTGGCGCTAGCATGGCGAGGGTTTCTGCACCAGCAGCTGTGGAGGCCGCTACCCACCTGGCCGGGCGAGACGCACGCAGCAGAAAGACGGACTCCACTCGCTTTAGAAGTGCGTGCTGGTTTGTGGTAAACATCAACAATCAAACGTCCCCAATCACCAACTGCAATTTCACAACCTGTCACTTTACAAAGCCACCAAATTCTGCTGCAGTACTTTAATTTCTGTTGTTTTATGAAGTTGTATGTCCTCCATCTGGAGGTCACGGTTGTTGTTGTTGTTGTTGTTGTTTTGCTTGCTTCTCCAGATGGAAAACGTTTGAAGCTGCTTAGGCTAAGTTCAGTCATAGTGACATAGTAGTACTGCCATGAGGAATGGGGGCGATGTTTTGTTTGTGGACACTACACTCTGTCGCCACTCGGTGGCGCTGTGAGACGATGAAGCGGTTCATCTGGATACGTTTATTGGCAGAAGATTCTGTCAATAGGGCGGCATGGTGGTGCAGTGGTTAGCGCAGTCGCCTCACAGCAAGAAGGCCCTGGGTTCGAGCCCTGTGGTAGTCCAACCTGGGGGTGGTCCTCTGTGTGGGTTTGTATGTCCCCCCCCCCCGTGTCTGCGTGGGTTTCCTCCTCCCACAGTCCAAAGACATGTAGCTCAGGTGACTCACCGCACTACATCGTCCCTAGGTGTGTGTGTGTGTGTGTGTGTGTGTGTGTGTGTGTGTGATGGTCTTGCGGCCTGTCCAGGGTGTCTCCCCACCTGCCACCCAGTGACTGCTGGGATGGGCTCCAGCATCCCCGCGACCCTGAGAGCAGGGTAAGTGGTTCGGATTATGGATGGATGGATGGATGGATGGATGGATGGATGGACGGATGGTTTCTGTCAATAAATGTTGTATCCAGATGAACTGATTCAACCTTATTTGATCTACACTACATTGCTCTGTTTGTGCCGGGGGATCTGATCCTTGGGGTGGACCAGTTTCTGCCGCAGCGTGTTTTGGGGTTTGAAAGCAACTGAGATGCAGTGTTTGGAAATTACAGGTCTCAACTTTTCCAGCACTCCCGCCACATACAGTGTCACCACTGGTTTACACTTAGACAGCTGTGGTCCTTCTCCTCTCTTGTATTGGCTGGTGCACTGTTTGGGCGTCTTCCTGCTTTGACAAACGCCCAGTTAGGATAACCACACTTAACCAGCGCCTGTTTAACGTGGGATTTCTCCTCTTCCCCGGCTGCTGTGTCGGTGGGGACGTTGTCAGCTCGGTGGTACAGCGTCCTGATGACTCCTAGTTTGTGCTCCAGTGGATGATGAGAAATAAACCTTAAGTACTGATCAGTATGTGTTGGTTTACGGTAAACATCAACAATCAAATGTCCTCCATCACCAACTGTAATTTCACAGTGTAAGAAGACTACCCTGTCATGTTCCACATCCTC
Source organism: Lampris incognitus (assembly GCF_029633865.1). Taxonomy (NCBI): domain Eukaryota; kingdom Metazoa; phylum Chordata; class Actinopteri; order Lampriformes; family Lampridae; genus Lampris; species Lampris incognitus. Next base: position 1,853,398 of record NC_079214.1, on the reverse strand, counting down.
CCTTATGAACTTGATGTGGTGTCCACAGAGTTAATGTGGTTGGTGAAACGTGCTACATCCTGAGATTAGATTTTAACCCAGGTGTCATCACACATCTGAACCAGTGGCTAGGTGGTGTCCCTGGATAGGACAGCAGAGCCTCTTTTCCACTTCCTCCATACAAGTTGGCCACTACAGGTGAGACTGGGGGACCCATAGCACACCCATGCCTCTGCCTATAGTACTGCCCCCTGTATGTGAAGTACGTGAACTGAAGACACAGCTTCAGGAGCAGGCACACTTGGTGAGTGTTAAGGGTGGTGCTATTGCTAAGGGTGGGGTCGTTTTGTAATTTCATACAGACTACCTCCACTGCTTCATCAACAGGAACGCAGGAGAAGAGAGACATAACATCATAAGAGACCATTGTTTCATCCTCCTCCATGATGACGTCCCTCACCTTATCCACAACATCCACAGTGTTGGGAATGTGCTGTTCATTACTGCCTACCAACGGGTTCAGAACAGATGCCAGAAACTTAGAGAGGTGATAGGTCACTGACTTAATCATACTAACAATAGGCCAGAGTGGCACATCCTGTTTATGTATCTTGGGTAACCCATACTAACTAGATGTAGCGCCCCCTGGGTATAATCTGTGGTACAACATTCTGTCGGTAGCATTGTCCTGTTCTAACAGCTTCAGACAATCTACCACCTTTTTCTTGTAACCACTGCCTGGATCTGGTTTCAGGGGCTCATAAGTATTCATCTTGCTAAGTAACGTCATAACTCTCTCATGATAGTCTGTCTGGTTTAATACACCAGGGCATCTGCCTTCGTCTGCTGGAAGGATGAGATGTTATTGTCCTTACTGAGAGTCGGGAGAACATTCCTCTCATCTCTACCGATGCTGGACGGTGGTGCCTTTGGATTACTGTTGGATCGCTGATCCGTGGCTGTGATCAGGTCCACTAGTGGGATTCCCCTCGCTGTGACAGCAAAATTCAGCCCCTTAGCAATGATGTCTTTCTCCACCCGGGTGAGTTGTCTGTCTGTCGCGCAAATTCTTCACCCACTTGTCCACATCGCCGGCACGTGTCTGGCATCCGTCTCTCTGTCTACTGTCGAGATCTCCGTCCGTTGCCTGCCAATGTTTCTGGTGTGCAGCAAATAGGTGGAACCTCTTTTTCTGCCTGGTTTTCTCGTGCTGAGCTAGATAAGCCTCAACCGTCAACTCAACCACGCGTTGAAAAGTGGTCTCATCTACACGTGATGTGAGTCTCTGTTGGATCAGCTCCTCTTTGGCTTCCAAAGCGTCGATAGTAAAATTAGCTCGTCTCACCCGTTCATTCAACAGCTGGCTCTGTGCCGGTTTTACTCTGATGCGAGTAAAACTTTTAAAAGGGTCAAGGCTCGTAAAGCTGATGGTCCAGACGGCCTCCCTTCCCATGTGCTCAAGGCACGTCACACTCAGCTATCTCTGGTTTTTACTGACATTTTGAACCTGTCCCTGTCATTGTGTGTGGTTCCACACTATCGTGCCTGTACCCATGAAAACACCTGTCTCCTGCCTTAATGATTACTGACCTGTTGCTTTGACCTCTGTTATCATGAAGGGCCTGGAAAGACTGGTTGTTCGTTCATTCATTTATTCATTACCCAAACTGCTAATCCTTACTCAGGGTCAGGGGCATGCTGGAGCCTCTCCCAGTAGTCATTGTCATATATAAATCATGTCATATTTAAAATGTCACATCCCGGTAACCCTTGACCAATTACAGTTTGCCTACTGTTCCAATAGATCTGTAGATGACGCTATCTCACTTCAGAATCGGAATCACTTCATTGTGATTTCATTTCATGTACTTGGCGTACATGAAATGACATGACACATGGTTTCCCCCAGCCCACAGCAGCGCAGCACAAAGACAAAAACACATGTCCAAAAACTACAAGGACTCAGTTAGAAAACTACTTTCACTTGTCTGCATACTGCTCTAGTACACCTTCAAAAGAAAAATACCTGTGTCAGAATGTTATCTATTCATTTATTTGTTACAGCTCTGCTTGTAATACAGTCGTACCATCCAAACTGGTGAAACTCAGAGGTCTTGGTGTGGGCAACTCTATCTGTAACTGGCTATTTGATTTCCTGACAGACAGGTCGGCTGTGTTGCCAAATATGACAACAGCATCATCAAATTTGCAGATGACACCACAGTGATTGGACTAATATGTGACAGTGATGAGACGGTGTATAGAAGGGAAGTGGAAGATTTAACCATATGGTGCCACGATAAAAACCTCTCTCTAATTTCCATAAGACAAAAGAAATCATTGTTGACTTTACACAGTTCAGAGGCATTCCTATTTCCATCAAGGGGTGGTCTGTTGAAATTGTGGACAGTTTTAGATTTCTCGGTTTACACATCACAGACACCCTCACATGGTCTCTCAACACCAGTTGCATCCTGAAGGCGGCACAGCAGAGACTGTATTTTCTGAGGCGTCTCAAGAGTTCTGGTATGAGTCCCAAAACTCTTATGAACCTTTATCACAGTGCCATGCAGAGTGTGCTGTCAGGCTGTATCACAGTGTGGTTTGGCAACCTGACTGCTCAGGACTGCAGACTGCTGCAAAGGACTGTAAACACTGCAGCAAAAAGCACTGCGATGGAACTACCATAACTTCATAATATGTACAGCCCTCGCTGCACAAGGACAGCCCAACACATCATTAAGGACACCAGCCACCCCGCTCATGTCCTGTTCTCACTCCTTCCATCTAAAAAGTGTTACCGCAGCATCAAATCATACACCACCCATCAAATCACAAGTCATTTTGCCGTTAGTTGGGCGGGATCACACACATGCGCACCATCATCCTCAACAGGGCACTGCCCCGATATGTCTTGAAGCCTCTATATTATGTATGTTTTAATGGGCTCTCGGATTACTAGACAATCATAATAAAATAGAGCTGAATAATAAATCAATAACCCTGAAAGGTAAATTAATGATAAATATTCCATTTACCTTAATCAATAGATGCACTGCAAACCACCAATTTCCCTTACTCAACTTATTCATAATTGTGAAACCCTCATGTTGTACACTATACCAGTGTTACTCATGGCTACAACACAGGGATGGATAGTCAATAAATATCCAAGAAAACAAAAAGGAACATAGCAGCATGTATAATCTTATTTTCCTCTTTGTTTTTCAACACTAATGGGCTACATCCAATTGGTTAATCTTTACCTTATCTGGGTAGAGGAATTGGTGACAAGTGCCCTACAATTTCATATTTTCACGTTTGTCCATTCCTGCTTGGATAAGGTTAAGAGCTGTAAAGATAATCGCCACTGGCTTTACTGAGAGGCACCCAGCTCAAATGTGAGTTAAAAGAAGCCATCACAGATGTACTCTAATGAAACTACATTCTTTGTGCCTACGACACCAATGCACATGCTTCATACACGGTAAGCTGGTGAATCACATGCACATGACAGTGTATGCAGCACATCCCACAACACACTGTTTGCACAAAGCAATGACTTTCACTGTTTGTGCAAGTACAGATCTTTAGCATAGAACTAAATGAATTTTAGCCCAAGTTAGTACAAGGAGACGCAGAGAGGTGGCAAAGGCAAAGGAACAGGCGTATGGTGAGCCGTATGAGAGGTTAGACACTAAGGAAGGAGAAAAGGGTGCCAAGGGTGCCGAGAGAGGAGGTGTGGTATTGTATGAGGACGTCAGGAGTTGCAGAGAAGTATGTAGGAGTGGTGCAGGATATGTATGAGGGAAGTGTAACAGTGGTGAGGTGTGTGGTTGGAATGACAGATGGGTTCAAGGTGGAGGTGGGATTACATCAAGGATCGGCTCTGAGCCCTTTCTTGTTTGCAATGGTGATGGACAGGTTGACGGACAAGATCAGGCAGGAGTCTCCGTGGACGATGACATTGTGGTGTGTAGTGAGAGTATGGTGCGGTGGAGGAGAGCCTGGAGAGGTGGAGGTATGCACTGGAGAGAAGAGGAATGAAAGTCAGTAGGAGCAAGACGGAATACCTATGTGTGAATGAGAGAGAGGACAGTGGAATGGTCAGGATGCAAGGAGTGGAGGTGATGAAGGTGGATGAGTTTAATACTTGGGGTCAACTGTCCAAAGTAACATGGAGTGCAGGAGAGAGGTGAAGAAGAGAGTGCAGGCAGGGTGGAGTGGGTGGAGAAGAGTGTCAGGAGTGATGTGTGACAGAAGGGTACCAGCAAGAGTTAAAGGGAAGGTTTACAAGATGGTAGTGAGACCAGCTATGTTGTATGGTTTGGAGACAGTGGCACTGATGAAAAGACAGCAGGTGGAGCTGGAGGTGGCAGAGATGAAGATGATAAGATTTTCATTGGGAGTGATGAAGAGGGACAGGATTAGGAACGAGTATATTAGAGGGACAGCTCAGGGTGGACAGTCTGGAGACAAAGCAGGAGAGACAAGATGGAGATGGTGTGGACATGTGTGGAGGAGAGATGCTGGGTATACTGGGAGAAGGATGCTGAATATGGAGCTGCCAGGGAAGAGGAGAAGAGGAAGGCCAAAGAGGAGGTTTATGGATGTGGTGAGGGAGGACATACAGGTGGCTGGTGTGACAGAGGACGATGCAGAGGACAGGAAGAGATGGAAACGGATGATCCGCTGTGGCGCCCCCTAACGGGAGCAGCCGAAAGTAGTAGTAGTAGTAGTGCTAGTAGTAGTAGTAGTGCTAGTAGAAGTAGTAGTGCTAGTAGTAGTAGTAGTAGTGCTAGTAGTAGTAGTGCTAGTAGTAGTAGTGCCAGTAGTAGTAGTAGTAGCAGTAGTCTAAGTTACAACAACATTCCTGTGCTGAGTTTGAGGTAGGACTCAGGTGGAGTATGTTGATGGTAGACAACTCTGGCTTGTTGCCATTAAAACCAGGTCTAAAATTCATTGAAATTCAAACAGATGCAAGTTTTACCTTAAAGGCCCCAACACACGGTGTGACTCTGGCTGTTTTGGGGACATCTCAGATGAATTTTACAAGTCAACAAAATCATTTGTTATTAAGGATTGTCGGCTGTCTTGGCTCATTCAGCATAAAAGAGTCAAGGATAGCTGACAGCGTGCCAGTCCATGCAGTTATAGCCTCTAACAGACTGCGTGTGTGTGTGTGTGTGTGCGTGTGTGTCTGTCATGCGGCAGACGACATCATCCTGCTGAGTGACCAATAGGAGAATCCTATACTACATCCTAGAATGCCCAGATCCAAAGCCTCCTTCTTTAATTTCTTCACAGTCTAGGTTTGTCAAGGTAACAACTTGCTGTCATTGATGAAACTGCATGTTTTGGTTTTTTTCATCAAGACCTTTTTAAATGTCTTTGTTTTGCGTCATATGTCTGAATCTGAATATGTATTTTGCGTCTGTCTGCAGCTGGCAGACCTAATGTATCATGTATAACCATGTAGCGTTGTTATTGGCATTTTCTTACACAATGCAGCCTATCACCAAAGCAGGAATTAAGTTTTCACGTTCACTACTTCAGTGGGCACAATTCCAGTGTCATTTCAGAGACACACACAGTCTCAAGCTACACATGCCCTAGCTAGGAAGATCAAGTTGAACATCTCCAGGAGAGAAGAGAAGACATACTGATGTAGAAAGTGCTGGGTGCCTGGGTTCCTTCAAACTTCAGCTCCAGAAGGTTGCTGGTCTGGGGATCATGTCGGAGCCATAGCGCCACACCCAGGATCACGCCGCCAGCGAGCTGCAACAAACACATCAGGCTTAACGTTTAACACAAGCTTTTCAGTCATTTCCCCTTCATTCAATGCTGCTCACACATTTCTATTTTCTTTTTAAATCTAAAAATATTTCATGCGACTGCTTGGTGTTGTCATCACAGTAAATTCATCAACATCGGATGTGGTGATCTTCAGGGACTGTTCACCCATTTTCAAACTTATCAGTCTGTCTGCGACAGGGAGGGCGCAGGAAAAACGGCTGCAGTGGTTTCTGCATGTCTGCAGGCAGGAAGACCGTTTCCTGCTGCCACATGTGGTACGGTGACGTGAGCCGTCGGCCTGAGAAACGGCAGCGAGCAGGGCGTCCAACATCTGCTCTACTCTAACACGCAGTTTCAAAAAGAACGCCTCACTCTGGCTGAGCTATGGTTCTGATGGTGTAAAGGACGTCCCACAACACCAGCACAACCAACGTTATGGACGACGGTCCAGAGGCTTCTAAGCAATGCATTCTGGTACGTGTAGGAAGGGGCGAAAATCTGATATCAGCTTTGGAGGGGACAATTACATGAAACTTTCTCAAGGACAATTCCTGAGGGGGGCACCAAAAGTAGTGCTGTACATCAGGGGTGAAATATTGGGGGGGATATAGCATATTTTTCCCAGGATGGGGAGGTCGTGTCCCCCCCGGGATTTCCGCCTATACGTGTAGGTGCAGTGGGAAAGACTGAGCAGAACACCAATTCCCCCATCAATGGTACACAGTGGACACACACAGACACACACAGACAGTCAAAGCCCTTAAAGTGGACGGCATTCACCCTACTGGGGACGGCGCCACTCTTCTGTCTGGCAATATAGATAGCTGTCTAAGTTTAGCTTGACACTAGGGCCTTATCATTCAGCAGGTTGCAGGTGATTAGACAGCCTGCTAGGTTTAAATCTAGTGCGGATGTGGAGTCAAGTCGTGTAATTAATATTGTCATGGAGCCTCCTCCCTCCATTGCCAATATATATGTATGGTCAGAGGAAGGTGCACACTCCTCTCGCTCATCTGCTCAACATTCATGAGGCTGGTAGTGTTTGCGATGTGTTCGCTCTTGGTCTTCTCTCGTCCAGGTTTCTGCTATAGGGGGACTTTAATTCTCTGACCTGCCTGACCTGTAAGACCTGTACTGCCCCTCTGAAATGGCTTTAGTACAAAGGAGCACCAATTGAGGGAATATTGATGCCACCTGTGTCCAACTGGTTTTCATTAGCGAGGCCCTCCCTGATGGGCCACAGACAGCAGGTGTCAGGGTATAAAAAGTGTGTGAAGACGGCAAACGGTCGTTCTGTGTTTTTCCCTCTCCAGGACAATGGAGAGGTTCAGTGTTTTGTAGATGGAGAGTAATTTTCCTCGATCTTTTTTTCTGCAGAAGATAAAGTGGTCGAAATGTTTTTCTTTGTGGCTATCTTTTTGTGGCCGATCTAAATAAATTGTTTCTTTTTATTCTGGATATCAACTCCTGCCTGCTGGTCCATCCTTCCAATTTACACCACCCACCATCCTCAAAATATAACAAATATGATTAGTCACAGAATTTCTCATAGTGTAGATTACCAGTCTGATAGCTTGGTCTATAACGTTGATACCATCTCCCTACCCTGCTGTATTGCTCCCAAGCTCTCCTCTCCTAACTGTGTGAATCACAATAATCTAATAATCATTCCTACCACTGGTGGTGGTGAAATGTGCAACAAAGTACCTAATAATCTACACAACCAAACATCTAATGTTATCAAGAATGTGACCAGCGTATCTCTCTCACTTAATCAATATTAATGAACATAACCCCAGATTTCTATTTGACACTGTTTCTAAACTTACTAAAAAGCCGCCGTCTATCAGCTGCTCACCATTCACAGCCCATGAATTTCTAGATTTTTTCTGCAATAAGGTTGATGAGATCTTAAACAAAATTAGTTCTTCAACTCCATCTACTCCTGCAGATCCTGTCTTACCAAATTCATATCAATACAATGAGTCACTGACAGTTCCAGTTATTACAGCTTTTGAGACTATCTCTCTTGATACTTTGACTAAGTTCATGTCAGCCTCTAAACCAACTGCTTGTCTACTTGATCCCTTACCAGCAAAACTTTTTAAAGACCTCTGGCCTTTTCTGGGACCTACAATGCTAGACATCGTTAATTTATCACTTACTACTGGCATTGTTCCCAGCAGTTTTAAGACAGCTGTGGTTAAACCATACTTCGAAAACTGCACCTTGATCCAGGGTATCTTTATAACTATCAATCAGTCTCTAATCTTCCATTCTTCTCTAAAGTACTAGAGAGAGTTGTGTATCAACAACTTTTGACCCATATAAAAGAAAACCATCTATATGAACCTTTTCAGTCAGCTTTCAGGCCCTGTCACTCCACTGAAACTGCTCTGACCAGAGTGGTAAATGATCTTTTACTAGCTATGGATTCTGATTCCACTTCTGTGCTTCTACTACTGGACCTCAGTGCAGCCTTTGGCACCACTGATCATTGTATACTATTAGATAGATTAAATTGTAATTTTGGTGTCTCTGGCTTAGCTCTCTCTTGGCTTAAATCCTACTTATCTGGAAGAACACGTTGTGTCTGCTATAATAATATTATATCAACATTTTCTGACGTTAAATATGGTGTGCCTCAGGGCTCAGTTCTTGGCCCTCTATGTTTCTCTCTTTACATTACACCTCTTGGCCAAATTATACGCAGTTATGGAATAAATTTCCATTGCTATGCTGATGATACTCAGTTGTATGTGTCTGTAAGGCCTGATGATCATACTCAAATGACTAACTTAGAGGCCTGCTTGGCTACTGTGAAAAACTGGATGTCACTTAACTTTCTGCTTTTAAATTGGGATAAAACCGAGATGCTGGTCATTGGCCCTGCTAGACACAGACACCAATTTGATCAAGTAACGATAACAATCGACAAATCTGTGGTTTCACAAAGTGTGGAAGCCAAAAATCTTGGTGTTACGTTTGATCCCAGCCTTTCCTTTGATAAGCACATTAAAGAAATCACCAGGACTGCCTTTTTTCATTTAAGTAACATAGCTAAAATTCAGTCTTTTCTCTCCATGGCTGACGCAGAGACTCTAATACATGCATTTGTTTCATCCAGATTTGATTACTGTAATGTTCTGTTCTCAGGTCTGCCACATGCTATTACTAAAAGTCTTCAGATGGTTCAGAAGGCTGCTGCTAGAATCCTAACTAAAACTAGGAAATGTGACCATATTACACCAATTCTTGCCTCCCTTCATTGGCTTCCTATCCATGTTAGATCAGAATACAAGGTGCTTCTGCTGACTTATAAAATCCTAAATGGTCTTGCCCCATCCTACCTGTCTGATCTCCTTAAACCTTACATGCCATCTCGAGTTCTTCGTTCTCAAAATACAGGGCTCCTGTGTGTACCCCAAGTTAAAAAGAAATCAGCTGGTGGCAGCAGGGCCTTTTCCTATCGGGCTCCATTGTTGTGGAATAACCATCCTGCTGCCATCAGACCATCAGAGTCTGTTGAGTCCTTTAAATCCAAACTTAAAACTCATCTTTTTGCCCTAACCTACAATTAGTTGCCTTTAAGTTGAGTGCTTCACAACCTGGACTAGACGGCGGTTTGGTTTTCTGTCTCAATGAATTTACCAACCACTGTTCTGCCGACGAGATTATAGTGTATAGATTATTGATTATTACAACTGTTCTCTTCTCTCACACGTCTTTTCTCTCTCTCTGAATGATGTCTTCTCCTTTCTCTTCTTGTGTGTGTGAATGGTGTGATGTGAGTCAAGACTGCACATGCTGTTTTTCTTCCCAGGTCTCCATGGTGACGGTGGTCACCACCTGGACACTGCTTGGCATCCCCCTCATCACATTTTCTTTTTATATATCTTATAAATCCATATAATTTTGTTATCCTGTTTTAATGATATATCCTTCTATCACTACGATGTGTGACATTTTTTTGGTTTTTTTTACATGGTGATTGTGGTCATGTGGCTCAGCTCCTGGGCTGTTCCGATGGCGCCTGGACACTGCTTGGCATCCTCCTCATCATATTCTTCATATATTTTATAATTCCATTATAACTGTGTTATCCTCTTTCAGTGTTGTATTGTGTAAACTGTGTAAACACAACATCATGGCACGCTGTGCATGTTGGGAGAGAGATCCTCCTCTGCTGCTCTCCCTGAGGTTTCTTCCTGGTGCTCCTCCCTGTTAAAGGTTTTAGGGAGGTGTTCCTTATCCGATGAGAGGGTCTAAGGACAGGATGTTGTGTTGCTGTAAAGCTCCCTGAGGCACATTTGTAATTTGTGATATTGGGCTACACAAATAAAACTGACTTGACTTAAAGCAAGTTACTGGAAACTGCCCAGTTTCTCACCACAGAGCTTGGCAGTGAATAACGAGCATTTTAAAGTGGAGCTACGGTCTGGATCACTGAGGGGCTGGGCTTGTTCCTGGGGTAGGAACACATGCAACTGAAATATGTTACCCCTTTTACTTTCACTTTTCAGTTGAGTATTATAACTGGGATGATCATGCTGCATGTCTGGATTGGAAATTTTGAATCAGCAGGGTGCCACACATATTTATATTCATCATTTTATCTTACCAACATGGCACGCACACACACACACACACACACACACACACACACACACACACACACACACACACACACACACACTACACTCTCAGGGCCATCTCACTTTAGAGTTCAGCTGTTGGCCAGTTGGCCCCTTCACCAGCCCACGTACCCTTTACTGTAGTGACCGTCACCTCTGCAGGGCCCGTCCCAGTCCTGCCCCCCCCCCCACACACACACACACACACGCTGACCTGAGGGGAAGTGAGGGAAATGAGCAGGTGTGGGGACGACATGGGCGCAGCCCACAAACCTGACTGGCAGAGTCAGAATGCTGCGATATTGTTCCCAGTTGTCGTGTCTCATCAGGTCTGTACAAGACTGTGCAGGACTTCAACTGTGGTTGTTTTAAATGTGCTATATAAATAAACTTGACTTGACTGGTGGTTTTTGCAGGCCCAGTCACAGGCTGGCTCAGCCATGGGTTCGTTTGGCTCTGTATTTTTGGAAAAACTAAAGAAATTCGTTAAATCACCAGAAATAATGCCTGTTGTCAACACGTGCTTATGATACATGTATATGATATATGTACATGACACATGTATATGATATATGTACATGACACATGTATATGATATATGTACATGACACATGTATATATGTTTATATGTATGATATATGTATATATGTATATATTTGTATAATATATGTACAATATATGCATATATCTAGATATATACATATTTGTATATGATATATATACATATTTATGATATATGTATATGATATATGCAAGTGATATATACATATGATATATGTATACATATTTATATGATATATGTACATGATATACATGTTCCTCACAAACAAACAGTTTGGAAGCTTGGAAGAGTAAATAAATCCGATTTATACAGCACTTTTCTAAATACTCAAAGACGTTTTACATTTAGTTGGCCAGCGCCGGCGTGTCGTCTTTCTACTCGCCTCATATTTTATTGGTCTAACACACTGGTCGCCATGTACCAGCTGTGGAATATGGGCTATCTGTGTCTCTGATACCCCCGTATGATGTAGGCAAAAGGGGCAGGGACTCCCTAACACCAGTACAGGTGTACACACCCAATCCCAGACACACACACCATTCTCACCCCCATCCTCAAACTCATAAAGCTCTCAAAGCTCTATGGGATTTATGAGAGAAGAGGTCCCAGGAGGTCTCCTCCTTAAAGGCAGTCCTTTAGTAGAGCTGGCTGTTAAGAGGATCTTACAAACCACTTCAAGCTTTCTCTCAAGATGGATTGAATCGGTCTGGTCTAATGGAACAGATAGATCCTCAACCACAAGGGGCACAGGGGATGCATAACTAAACTCAAATAGGCTAGAGCAGTAAAAGTGAAGGGCGTGTAAAAGAAAGACAGAACATATTCATCATCAGTGGTGGGCTGTCAGGGCCATCAGGCCTTTGCTGCTGGCCCTGTCAGAATCCAAATCTGTTTCTCATAGCTACGCTGAAGTGTACCTGAAGTGTGTCTGAATTCAGTAGTTTGTTTTCTGGTGGGGCTGAGCAGGGACTTCCTATAATCATAATGTCATCTAAACGCATCACAGCTCCTTGGACCAGCACTACTGGCATTGCCAGCTTTTCGTTGAAGCCTGCTGTATCACCATTCAATCAAATGTTGATGTGTAGTGACAGAACATCCCAGGGGCTCTGCGACATGTCGATGCTAGCCTCCGGTGTCAGCATCAACTTTGAGCTACAGCCTTCAATGGGTTGTGAGCTAACCAAGCACAATGGCCACCGCATTCACAGCTACTGAAGACATTGGTGCCAATCTACTTCATGTGCCTTTTTCCAAGACGACCATTTGGAAACAAGAAAGAAATAATTTGTAGAGGAAGGCCTACACTTAAGCTGGATGGCTTACTAAGGCCAGCAAAGGTCACTTATGTGTTTCATTTTATTGAACTGAAGGCAGTACACCGATAATATTGTGGCTTTACTTCATTGAAATTGCTGAAGTTGCGCAAGTGGCTGGTGAACACTGTTACATCAACTGTGGAAACTTGTTTGTGGTTTTTGTGATGTGGTGTGTGTGCAGTCTGTTTGCTGAGTGATAGAAAGGAAGATACGATGGTGATGTTGCAATAGCTGCTATAGTGCACAGTGGTATGTGTTGTGGTTGCTTAAGATCAGCCATCTTGTTGGTGTTGATGCAGTACTACATACTGTGTGACAGTGTATTTTGTACGTGGCTATGTTGGACATATCAGCACCCATGCGAGGAATTTTTGTCTGTGTGTGTGTGTGTGTGTGTGTATTGGGGGTGGGGGGTGCAGTTCATGACTGAAGGCCCTGATTGAAACTCCATGGTACACTACTGTTCATAATTAACTATACATGACTAAGAACATTTGTCCTTATAGGATTACTTGTGTCTTGCATTTTATTTCCTTTTGTTTGTTTTAATTGAGCTGGGCTGCCATGGATTTAAATTCTAAGACTGCAATCCAAGGGAGTGTCATTTTAGTTAATCTTATTGACACCTTTGACCCCATGGTAACTGCATTGGTGTTTGATCAATCCAAATCCCAAACATCTATTTGAAATGAAATAGTATCACCACTGAAACTTGGACTTGTTACTCAGCAGAACACAGTTTGTCAAAATCAACAGTAGATTTTCATTTACCATTAGCACAGGTGCCCCTCAGGGGTGTGTCCTCTCACCTCTGATTGATTTACTCATTACACACCAATGACAGTATTTCACATTCTGCCACTGTAAAGGTAATGATGAGACAACTTATAAAAAGGACGTCTCCTCTCTTGTTGACTGGTGTAGCAATACCAACCTGGGACTGAACATCAACCAAACAAAAGCACTTGTGGTTGACTTCCCCAAAAATCAAGAAGAGATGCTACCTGTACCAGGTGGTACAGAGAGTGGATCATTTCAAATCCCTGGGACTAAAATCTCCTCTTCCCTGAAATGGGAAAAATTTTCTTCCCTATCAAGTAGAAAGCTCATCAAAGACTATACCATCTTGAGCAGCTTAGGAAATTTGGAGTGTGAAGGGTTGCAATGCTACAGCTCTACGGAGCCGTAATAGAAAGTGTGCTCACTTTCTCAATAACTGTATGGTATGGCAATCCTCATCGAAAGGAGTCAAAATGTCTTTATGCGTGCTCAATAATCCAGGTAAAGAAATCACAGAAAGGTGAATCAGTTCATCTTTACGTTTACTGAGAGAAATGTTTCATCACTCCAAGTGACCTCTTCAGTCTCAACTGACTGTGTGTATCCCCTAACCTTATAAATGGCACAGCACTGGGCTGTGAATCAGATGTCCATAACGGATCGATCGATCGAGGCCCAGGTTACCAACGGTCGCCACTGGTACTGTTGGCCAGCACGGTGCCAGTGGAAACTATGCTAATGTTGGGCAAAGCAGAGGGGGGGAGGCATGTCCAGAGACAGCAGGACAGGATGGGTAGGAGTATGGAGGTGAGAGTTGGAACTTTGAATGTTGGCACTATGACTGGTAAAGGGAGAGAGCTGGCTGATATGATGGAGAGGATGAAGGTAGATATACTGTGTGTGCAAGAGACCAGGTGGAAGGGGAGTAGAGCTAGGAGCATCGGAGGAGGGTTTAAACTCTTCTACCTTGGTGTGGATGGGAGGAGAAATGGGGTAGGGGCAATTCTGGAGGAAGAGTATGTCAAGAGTGTGTTGGAGGTGAAGAGAGTGTCAGACAGAGTGATGAGTATGAAGCTGGAAATCGAAGGTGTATTGATGAATGTTATCAGCACATATGCCCCGCAAGTTGGGTGAGAGATGGAAGAGAAAGAAGAATTCTGGAGTGAGTTGCACGACGTGGTGGAGAGGGTACCCAAGGAGGAAAGAGTGGTGATCGGAGCGAACGTCAATGCGCATGTTGGTGAAGGGAACAGAGGTGATGGGCAGGTATGGTGTCAAGGAGAGAAATGTGGAAGGACAGATGGTGGTGGATTTTGTGAAAAGGATGGAAATGGCTGTGGTGAATACATATTTCAAGAAGAGGGAGGAACACAGGCCGACGTATAAGAGTCGAGGAAAAGTACACACAGGTGGACTATATCTTATATGGGAGACATGATCTGAAAGGGATTGGAGACTGCAAGGTGGTGACAGGGGAGAACGTAGCTAGGCAGCATCGGATGGTGGTCTGTAGCATGACTTTGGAGACCAAGAAGAGGAAGAGAGTGAAGGCAGAGCCAAGGATCAGATGGTGGAAGTTGAAGAAGGAAGACTGTTGTGTGGAGTTCAGGGAGGAGTTAAAACAGGCACTGGGGGGGGGGGGGGGGTCCAGGTGGCATGGTGGTCTATTCTGTTGCCTATCAACATGGGGATCGCCGGTTCGAATCCCCGTGTTACCTCCAGCTTGGTCGAGCATCCCTACAGACACAATTGGCCGTGTCTGCGGGTGGGAAGCCGGATGTGGGTATGTGTCCTGGTCACTGCACTAGTGCCTCCTCTGGTTAGTCGGGGTGTCTGTTTGGGGGGGAGGGGGAACTGGGGGGAATAGCGTGATCCTCCCACGTGCTACGTCCCCCTGGTGAAACTCCTCACTGTCAGGTAAAAAGAAGCGGCTGTTGACGCCACCTGTATCAGAGGAGGCATGTGGTAGTCTGCAGGTCTACTCGGATCGGCAGAGGGGGCAGAGCAGATATCAGGATGGCTCGCAAACGTAAGGTAATTGGTCGAATACAATTAGGGTGAAAAAGGGGGGGGGCAGAGTTGCTAGATGGCTGGGCAAGCACTGCAGAAATAGTGAGGGAGCCAGCTAGGAAGGTACTTGGTGTGTCATCAGGACAGAGGAAGGAAGACAAGGAGACTTGCTGGTGGAATGAGGAAGTACTGGTAAGTATACAGAGGAAGAGGTTGGCAAAGAAGATGTGGGATGGTCAGACAAATGAAGAAAGTAGACAGGAGTACAAGGAGATGCAGCGTAAAGTGAAGAGAGGGGTGGCAAAAGCGAAGGAAAAGGCGTATGGTGAGTTGTATGAGAGGTTAGACACTAAGGAAGGAGAAAAGGGCTTGTACCGATTGGCTAGACAGAGGGACCGAGCTGGAAAGGATGTGCAGCAAGTTAGGGTGATGAAGGATAGAGATGGAAATGTGCTGACAAGTGAGGAGAGTGTCCTGAGAAGGTGGAAGGAGTACTTGGAGGGGCTGATGAATGAAGAAAATTAGAGAGAGAGAAGGCTGGATGATGAGGGGATAGTGAATCAGGAAGTTCAGTGGATTAGCAAGGAGGAAGTGAGGGCAGCTATGAAGAGGATGAAGAGTGGAAAGACAGTTGGTCCTGATGACATACCTGTGGAGGCATGGAGGTGTTTAGGAGAGATGGCAGTGGGGTTTTTAACTAGATTGTTTAACACAATCTTGGAAAGTGAGAGGATGCCTGAGGAGTGGAGAAGAAGCATACTGGTACCAGAGCTGTAGTAACTACAGAGGTATAAAGTTGTTCAGCCACAGCATGAAGTTATTGGAAAGGGTAGTGGAAGCTAGGTTAATAGGAGAGGTGATGATTAGCGAGCAGCAGTATGGTTTCACGCCACGAAAGATCACTACAGATGTGATGTTTGCTTTGAGCGATGTTTGGTTTGAGTGTTGATAAAGAAGTATAGAGAGGGTCAGGAGTTATATTGTGTTTTTGTGTATTTAGAGAAAGCATATGACAGGGTGCCGAGGGAGGAGGTGTGGTATTGTGTTAGGAAGTCAGTCATATCCGCCTTTGGTCAATGTAACATTGACCACCAAAGGCGGATATTAGCGGGCTTTTGGCCAGTCTGAAAGGGGTATAAAATGCAAGGTGGAGCCGCTGTGGATCGGACTTATTGGTCCAACACACCCCATGGATGCTCAGTTGGATTGAGATCTGGAGAACTTGGAGGCCAGGGCAACACCTTTAACACTTCATGTTCCTCAAACCATTCCTAAACAATGTGTGTGTGCAGTATGGCAGGGCACATAAAGAGGCCACTGCCATCAGGGAATACCATTGCCATGAAGGGGTGTTCTAGTCTGGAACAGTGTTTAGGTAGGTGGCACATGTCAAATTGACATCCACATGAATGGCCAAACCCAGAGTTTCCCAGCAGAATACTGCCAAGAGCATCATACTCCCTCCACCGGCTTGTCGTCTTCCCACAATGTATGCTGGTGTCGTCACTTTCTCAGGTAAACAGCGCACACGTACATTCACGTGATCTAAAAGAAAATGGGACTCATCAGACCAGGGGACCTCCTTCCACTGCTCCAAGGTCCAGTTCTGACACTCACGTGCCCATTGTAGGTACTTTCGATGATTCAAGATTCAAGAGTTTTATTTGTCATGTACACACAAGTACAAGTCTCGAGTGCAGTGAAATGAAAAAAAGTCAGTTGATGGACAGGGGTCATCATGGGCATTCTAACCGGTCTGCAGCTATGCAGCCCCATACGCAGCAGGGCGCAACGCACTGCATGTCGTAACCATCGTTAACATTTTCTGTGACTTGTGCCACAGTAGACTTTTGTCGGTTCAGATCAGACAGGATAGCCTCGGTTGCTCTCACACATTGATAAGCCTTGGGCGCTCAACACCCTGTAGCCGATTTGTGGTTTGTCCCTTTTTGGACCACTGTCAGTGGGTACTCACCTGAATGGGACCACCCCACAAGCCTTGCCCTTTCAGAGATGCCCTGACCCAGTTGTCTGGCGATAACAATTTGGCCCTTGTACAAGTCGCTCATGTCTTTACTCCTGCCCATTTCTCCTGCACCCAACACTTTGACTACGAGAAGAGATGGTTCAGTTACCATGTAATCTACCCAGACCTTGACAGGTGCCCTTGTATGGAGATGATCGTTATTTGATTCACCTGCAAGTAGTCATAATGTTTTGGCTTATGGACAAAGCAGCACCATCCACTCTCATAAGCAGTTTTAATGCAAAAACGTTGCTATTTTGCTCGCAGTTGCACAACAGATGAAAATCGGAAGCAAGTCTACAGAGTATAACTTCTATAAAATGAGCAATATTGGGAGAGATGTTAAAGTGGCTATCTCAAACACGCACCAAAATAAAATTCAAATCTTTCATCGAAGGAAGCGACACTGACGACTCGGGCTATCAGTCACTGATGAAAGCCCATACATTTGCAGTAATACAGAAAAATGCAAACATTTGTCAACTGTAGTGACATTCCCACCAAAAATCATGTTTTCCTTCACTCAGCTTTGGTCCACCAGAGGGTAGGCAGAAAAATATTTTACAGCTGCTACAATAGGTTTTGGATTTCTGTTGATTTTGGCCCAGTAGTAGACAAAAGTGGTAGTACTTTGCAGAAGGATGACGTCATTGTCTCTGGTGCCGGGTGCATTTGCTTTGCAGAGACGAGTGAGAGATGTAATGGTATTTGAGGAAAAAAAGCTGTTTGTAAGCATACAGCCATGTGATCATGTATGTCTGATTGTGTCATGTTTCCCTTTTGTGTGCCGTAAACCCTTTCATCACATTTGATGGGGAATCTGACCTGGAATCGTATAGAAATATCTAATCGCCTATATCTCTAACCCTCCATCAATCCCACTGATGGTTTCCCTCTTATCATGAAGGTTATATAGTGGCATCAAAGTGAAAACTCATAAATACTCGATAAAAAACTCATCTTGGCAGCTTTAACTTGAAGGGAACTAATTGAAATGATTAACACGTTTGGGGGAAAATGTATCTGAAGCGGTCTGGATAATGGATGGGTGTATTTTTTTTGGTCTGGCTTGTGCTCCATTCACTTGCATTGGTATGGGTGGGGTTAAAAGCTGTACTGGAAACAGCTGCTAGAGAGCGCTAGAAATACCTCACTTTTCAAAAGCACTCACATTTTCCACTTACACAGTCTATGTGTAAAATGCAGTAAGTCGACTCCACCCCCCCCCCAAACACACACACACACACACACACACAAGTACCCAAAGAATAGCCACTAATGTCATGGAGACCAGTATTAGGCCAAAACAATTTCTAACTTAGGTAAAATAACATGGCTACTAAGACAGCCAGGAACCAACCAGCCTCCCTAACCCCTTCCACTCACGTCAGTTTCGTTTTGGAAAATTAGTAATGAGAGAATTTTACAACCCAAGTTTGTCTTTTATTCACCTTGACTTGTCCAGTAACAAAAGGTGAGTATGGCCTCTAGCGTGCACTCAGGAAGCCTTCAGGAGCCAGACCTCGACAGCAACCCCCATGAACTCTTCAGAGCTCAAACCAAGAGGCCAAGCCTTGCTGTTGTGCTGACAACGGAAGTACGTTTTACTACAGGCTGATACTTGTAAGTACGTTTTACTACAGGCTGATACTTGTAAGTACGTTTTACTACAGGCTGATACTTGTAAGTACGTTTTACTACAGGCTGATACTTGTAAGTACGTTTTACTACAGGCTGATACTTGTAAGTACGTTTTACTACAGGCTGATACTTGTAAGTAAGTTTTACTACAGGCTGATACTTGTAAGTACGTTTTACTACAGGGTGATACTTGTGGGTAAGTTTTACTACAGGCTGATACTTGTAAGTAAGTTTTAATACAGGGTGATACTTGTAAGTACGTTTTACTACAGGGTGATACTTGTAAGTAAGTTTTACTACAGGGTGATACTTGTAAGTAAGTTTTACTACAGGGTAATAGTTGTAAGTAAGTTTTACTACAGGGTGATAGTTGTAAGTAAGTTTTACTACAGGGTGATAGTTGTAAGTAAGTTTTAGTACAGGGTGGTAATAGTGTAAGTAAGTTTTACTACAGGGTGATAGTTGTAAGTAAGTTTTAGTACAGGGTAATAATAGTTGTAAGTAAGTTTTAGTACAGGGTAATAATAGTTGTAAGTAAGTTTTAATACAGGGTAATAATAGTTGTAAGTAAGTTTTAATACAGGGTGATACTTGTAAGTAAGTTTTACTACAGGGTGATAGTTGTAAGTAAGTTTTACTACAGGGTGATACTTGTAAGTACGTTTTACTACAGGGTGATAATAGTTGTAAGTAAGTTTTAGTACAGGGTGATAATAGTTGTAAGTAAGTTTTTAGTACAGGGTGATACTTGTAAGTAAGTTTTAATACAGGGTGATACTTGTAAGTAAGTTTTAGTACAGGGTAATAGTTGTAAGTAAGTTTTACTACAGGGTGATACTTGTAAGTAAGTTTTACTACAGGGTGATAGTTGTAAGTAAGTTTTACTACAGGGTGATACTTGTAAGTACGTTTTACTACAGGGTGATAATAGTTGTAAGTAAGTTTTAGTACAGGGTGACAATAGTTGTAAGTAAATTTTAATACAGGGTGATACTTGTAAGTAAGTTTTAATACAGGGTGATACTTGTAAGTAAGTTTTAATACAGGGTAATGCTTGTAAGTTTTACTACAGGGTGATAATAGTTGTAAGTAAGTTTTACTACAGGGTGATACTTGTAAGTAAGTTTTACTACAGGGTGATACTTGTAAGTAAGTTTTAGTACAGGGTGATACTTGTAAGTTTTAGTACAGGGTGATAATAGTTGTAAGTAAGTTTTAGTACAGGGTAATACTTGTAAGTTTTAGTACAGGTGATAATACTTGTAAGTAAGTTTTAGTACAGGGTAATAGTAGTTGTAAGTAAGTTTTAGTACAGGGTAATAGTAGTATGACGAACCAAACAGCATGTATTAAAGAGACTCCCTCCCCACTGCTGTGTGCAGCACTCCATTACGAGGCACACAGCAGGTGGCAGACAGTCAGGACCCTCCAGGAAGCTCCTGTAGGGTCCTGGTGCCAGTTAGCGCCCCATACGAGTGGTCCATGCGCCCCCCCCCCCCCCCCCCAGCCGGCCTGGACATGGTGAGTCCTGCCAGGGATCACTAGTTCTGGTAAACAATCTATCATAATCTATCATATCCCAGCTATTGAAGAATGTCTGTCAAGGCCAAAGAGTCACCAGTTACAGTCACAAACCCCTGACGTCACGCGGCCGAATCGCAAGAGTGAAGAAACGTTCTTAAAACCAAGCCAGCCACCAGGCTGAGGAGCAGCCACAACCTCCACCCTCGGCTCACACTTTCCATGACTCATCGCTACCCACTCTTTCATTCGGCCACTGCAAATCGGCAGGATTCACCCACCCACTCACTCACCCACTCGCTCACCCACTCGCTCACCCCACTCACGCCACCCACCAACTCACCCACTCACCCACCAACCAACTCACCCACTCACTCACCAACTCACCAACCACATGGAGGAAAATCCACAGCACGGGAACGCCCGTACGCGCGCGCGCGAACATGCACGGGGGGGGGGGACGGAAAAAGAGAAGTAACGGGGGCGAGGGTAAAGAGCTGGGTGGGGGAGGGGAGGGGAGGGGGGAGGGGGGCGGCAGTCATTCAGAACCACAACACACACAATGGAAACCTTTCCTTGTGCAGGCAAGAGCCCTTACTTCTTGCGCCTCACTCCCATTTTTCCTGCGCGGACGCACGACTTTAGATCGCACGCGGACGCAGGACTTGAGATCGCACGCGGACGCACGACTTTAGATCGCACGCGGACGCAGGACTTGAGATCGCACGCCTTGCGAGAGCGCCACCTCTGGTAAAGGGCTTCTCGCCATACGCAGTCTCAAGTTGTGGCCGCCTGAAATAGAGGCCGGACGTGTTGCTGCTGCCGCCCTCACACCGCCAGCTCGCCCCGGGACGCTGCGGGGCGAACGGGGGGCGCCGCCTCCGTTCCGCTTGCAGCCGATCCGCTTGCTCGCAGTCTGGAGGAGATAAATACCCCCCCCCTCTAAATACCCCCCCCCCTCCCACCGGGGTAAACAGCGCCGGGAGGCAGAAAATACCCGCCTTTCCTGCCGACGGCATTAGAGCCGGCCGACTGCGGCGAGCCGCGGCCGGGTCCCGTCTTACCCAGAAGATGAAGTTGAAGAAGAAGAGCATGTATTTGATGCATTTGGTGCAGCCTTCCACCCCCATGGCGCCGATGTGTTCCGCTTGTCCGAGCTGGCGAGAAGGCGACGAGAAGATGTCCGTCCGGCAGAGGAAAGGAACTCACGCACCGCCCTCGCTCTGAATGTGTCTTGCTCGGAGGGAGGCAACACCCAACTTCTGCCCCGCCCCTTGCCCCCCTCCCCCACAACCCCTCCTTCACAACCCCGCCACACACCAGACTCCATACACGCCAATCTCTCTCCGCCCACCCGCCTCGGTAGTCCTCCTCTACGATCTGCTAATGACCAGATGCCACCCCAACTGGCTTTTAAGGACGTAAGGAGCAGTAGCGACAGCGCTCTCTGGCGGACGGCTGGGGAACTGACCAGGGTTATCTGGTGAATCACTTTTCTCTGGAAGTCAGTTTTATTTGTGTAGCCCAATATCTCAAATTACAGATGTGCCTCAGGAGGCTTTACAGCAACACAACATCCTGTCCTTAGACCCTCAAATCGGATAAGGAACACCTCCCTAAAAACCCTTTAACAGGGAGGAAAAGCAGGAAGAAACCTCAGGGAGAGCAGCAGGGGAGGATCTCTCCCCCAAGATGTACAGTGTGCCATGATGTTGTGTTTACACAGTTTATACAATACAACACTGAAAGAGGATAACACAGTTATAATGGAATTATAAGATATATGAAGAATATGATGAGGAGGATGCCAAGCAGTGTCCAGACATCACCGCAACAGCCCAGGACCCGAGCCACTCGACCCGCATAACCATGTTAGCTAACAGCACAAACGATAGCATGCATCTCCAGGAGGGAGGGACTGTGACCAAGGGGACAACAGGACATGTCTCAAACAGGCTCTGAAGTCTTCAGGTGGTCACAAGAGAGAGATGATCCACAGTCATCAGACAGTCCATGAAGGAAGGAAATTTGACCTGGAAAGCGAGACAAGAGAGGGGACAGAGAGAGAGAGAGAGAGAGAGAGAGAGAGAGAGAGAGAGAGAGAGAGAGAGAGAGAGAGAGAGAGAGAGAGAGAGAGAGAGAGAGAGAGAGAGAGAGAGGAGAGAGAGAGAGAGAGAGAGAGAGAGAGAAGGGTGGACGAGAGAGTAAGGGACAGAGAATTTGAATTTTTTAAAACAAGTCTTTAACAAAAAAATATCAAAAAACAGACTTGAAATCTTTTTGACAATATGAAAAATATTTGTCAAATTACAAACAAACACTCCACATGCCTCTTTTAAAAATCCCAACAGTAATCATCCAACAACAACTCAAAACATGAAAAAAACAGGTAGGACCCCTTTTATCCAAGTTCGGCAGCAGAAACCAGCTCATCCAGCCTGGACCGTCCTGCTAAACAACACTTATCCTGGCCTGGATCGTCCTGCTAAACAACAGTTATCCTGGCCTGGACCGTCCTGCTAAACAACAGTTATCCTGGACTGGACCGCCCTGCTAAACAACAGTTATCCTGGCCTGGGCCATCCTGCTAAACAACAGTTATCCTGGACTGGACCACCCTGCTAAACAACAGTTATCCTGGCCTGGATCGTCCTGCTAAACAACAGTTATCCTGGCCTGGACCGTCCTGCTAAACAACAGTTATCCTGGACTGGACCACCCTGCTAAACAACAGTTATCCTGGACTGGACCGTCCTGCTAAACAACAGTTATCCTGGACTGGACCATCCTGCTAAACAACAGTTATCCTGGCCTGGACCGTCCTGCTAAACACCACTTATCCTGGACTGGACCATCCTGCTAAACAACAGTTATCCTGGACTGGACAGTCCTGCTAAACAACAGTTATCCTGGACTGGACCGTCCTGCTTAACAACAGTTATCCTGGCCTGGACCGTCCTGCTAAACAACAGTTATCCTGGACTGGACCGTCCTGCTAAACAACAGTTATCCTGGCCTGGACATTCCTGCTAAACAACAGTTATCCTGGTCTGGACCGCCCTGCTAAACAACAGTTATCCTGGACTGGACCGTCCTGCTAAACAACAGTTATCCTGGACTGGACCGTCCTGCTAAACAACAGTTATCCGGGACTGGACCGTCCTGCTTAACAACAGTTATCCTGGCCTGGACATTCCTGCTAAACAACAGTTATCCTGGCCTGGACCATCCTGCTAAACAACAGTTATCCAGGACTGGACCGTCCTGGCTAAACAACAGTTATCCTGGCCTGGACCGTCCCGCTAAACAGCAGTTATCCTGGCCTGGACATTCCTGCTAAACAACAGTTATCCTGGACTGGACCGTCCTGCTAAACAACAGTTATCCTGGCCTGGACCATCCTGCTAAACAACAGTTATCCTGGACTGGACCATCCTGCTAAAGACCAGTTATCCTGGACTGGACCATCCTGCTAAACAACAGTTATCCTGGACTGGACCGTCCTGCTAAACAACAGTTAGCCTGGACTGGACCATCCTGCTAAACAACAGTATCCTGGTCTGGACCGTCCTGCTAAACAACAGTTATCCTGGCCTGGACCGTCCTGCTAAACAACAGTTATCCTGGACTGGACCGTTCTGCTAAACAACAGTTATCCTGGACTGGACCGTCCTGCTAAACAACAGTTATCCTGGACTGGACCGTCCTGCTAAACAACAGTTATCCTGGCCTGGACCATCCTGCTAAACAACACTTATCGTGGTCTGGACCATCCTGCTAAACAACAGTTATCCTGGTCTGGACCATCCTGCTAAACAACAGTTATCCTGGTCTGGACCACCCTGCTAAACAACAGTTATCCTGGCCTGGACCGTCCTGCTAAACAACAGTTATCCTGGTCTGGAACATCCTGCTAAACAACAGTTATCCTGGTCTGGACCGTCCTGCTAAACAAGTTATCCTGGTCTGGACCATCCTGCTAAACAACAGTTATCCTGGCCTGGACCATCCTGCTAAACAACAGTTATCCTGGACTGGACCGTCCTGCTAAACAAACAGTTATCCTGGCCTGGACCGTCCTGCTAAACAACACTTATCATGGTCTGGACCATCCTGCTAAACAACAGTTATCCTGGTCTGGACCATCCTGCTAAACAACAGTTATCCTGGTCTGGACCATCCTGCTAAACAACAGTTATCCTGGCCTGGACCGTCCTGCTAAACAACAGTTATCCTGGTCTGGACCATCCTGCTAAACACCAGTTCAGCATCACTTCTACAGATTCTTCACTTCTTTCTCTCCAGCTCACTGAAACAGCCATTTTGCCTGCCTGCAATGAAGTCCAAGAGTTGGAATCTATATTTCAAACGTTGGCTGTATTTGAAACCAAAAACCAAATCCTGTTTGTAAAAACTTTCGCCAGATGATCTAAATAAATGTTGTAATAGCAGAACCAGGGGTGTAAGCCTCACACAGTCTAAAAACAATGGAAAACTGTTTCTCTCTGGGCACAATGGGGGCATTTGTCATTCACATCAGGGTCTAACACAACCGCCACAATGCCATGCAAGACCCTCCACTGCAGACCACCAGCTTTTGATTAACGGTGGTTTGGAGGGGGGGGGGGCAGAGAGACAGAGAGAGACAGAGAGCGAGAGAGAGGGGGAGAGAGGGGACAGAGAGAGAGAGAGAAAGAGGAGGGACAGAGAGACTTTCAACAATACTTTAATAAAAATCACAAGAAAATTACAACAGAAAGAGCAACATGGTCCGTAACATCAGAGTCACAGAATCTACATCATCTCAGGACACTCCCCAAGACCAGCTCATCATCCACCATACAGCCGAGCACATTTTTACAACACCACACACTGAGAAAACTTCCAGGTCATCCATCGATTTAAAGTAGCAACAATCTACTTTCAAACGAGCTCTTCACATTTTTACGAACACAAAACCAGCATCAGCATCAGCATCATGCCCAGCGTCCTCACTCTGTTTCTTCTGCTTAGGTGCACGGCCATCTTTGCACTACTCAGAAGGGAAATTAAGAAGCTGCATTTGGCCTTGTTTCTCCGAGTGTACCTGTAGCCCAGGATGAACATGGGTTTGGAAAAGACCTCCGCAAACAACCCAAAACATTTTCCAGTAATGTAAACAGTGGCAGCAGTCGACAAC